>NC_045956.1:137096716-137224507 GCF_010909765.2 Amblyraja radiata
TATTTTGCAAGAGTCATTAGAGACATGCTGAATTTCATCTGTGCGAAGTGTAGATGGAGTGAATGCTGGGAAGTCTGGTCTGTGTGATGGACTGGTCCACATCTATGACTGTGCAATTTCTTGTCATATTGGGCAGAGCTGTTCCCAAATCATGCTTTGATACAACCCAACAGTAAGTATGCCTTTGGTAGAAGTTTGTAAGAGTCATTGGAGACATGTAGAATTTCCTCCATCTCCTTAAGTGAAGGCATTGATGCATCTTCTTAGCTTTTGCATATATGTGGTTAGTCCACAACAGATCATTAGTAATATAAATGCCAAATGAAATTGAAACTCTCAATGCATTGTCACTTCAGCATCGTTAACTAGCTTCTAACTTCTGGGTCTGACTCCCAATCGGTTTTTGCCATACTTCCTGACCTTGTCCACTGCATTGCTGAATAATCTGTCCTCAGCAGAGACCTTACATTTGTACTCTTGCCCCCACACCTCAACGACTTCCAAGCCCACCATGATATTGAGCTCTTCTTACATCCCCTCCACCTCAGGGCCTACTTCACTCCCTCTTTGCCTCCTTGCCTCCCTTCGCCCAGCTCCATCGTTGCTCCTCTTCATGGGCTTTCCCTCTGACCTTCTACCCTCTCTGGACCTTTTCATTTCCAACTGCTGCCCCCGACATCCACCATCTCGACATCCACTATCCCCCTTACCCACTCTAATCTTACCCCCTCTGAAGGCAATATTGCCGTTAAACCTGCAGAGGAGATAGATAGAGGTGCCTTGGTAGTTTGGCTTTGTGCAGTTAATCATATCCCATCCCCTTTCCTTTTCACCCCATCCTCTTCCTCCTATATCCCTTCCTCTGGCTTCACACTCCACACATCGTCTGCTTATCTCATCACCTTTTGATAGAGAAAGATTGAGGTGATAGATAGAGGTGCATTGGTAGTTTGGCAGATTAGGCTGAAGCTCGACATAAGGTCTCGGCCATCTCCACACATCTATCCATTGGCAATGAACATCAGATGAGCATCATGCCACCATGCTCGCCTGCAGTCCGTTTGTCTTTTCTGTTTTTTGTTTTCTCTTGTCTCGTTTTTACAGTTTATTTCGGTTTATTTAGTTGTGTATGTGTGGGGGGGTGGGTGTAACATATTTTTTGACTCTTCCTTCGGGGGGGATGCGACCTTTCCTGCCGTATCCCCCGTCTCCGTGTCCGTCTGCGCTGAGACCTACCGCGGAGCTGGCGGGCCTCCAACTGCGACCGACCTCGAGGCTGCGGAGGCAGAGCCAGGACTTACCAACGCGAGGCTGGCCGACTTCGGGACTGTGGTTGCAGTGCGACCCAACTTCCGACCTGACTTTGGAGCCTCGAAGGCTCGGCCGCGGGCCAGTGGATGACATCATCGGAAGCTCGCAGGTCACAGGTGGTGACCTGTTTTCCGGAGCTCCCGCAACTACAGCTGCGTCTGCTGGACTGGAGGGCGGCAGCTTCGACCGCCCCGGGCCGCGGAGTTTGAACCGGCCCGTTTGCGGAGCACGGATTCAGCCGCGGGACTGACTTACCATCACCCGGCGGGGTCACAACATCGGAGGCTTGGATTGCCTCAGCGCAGAGGGAAAGCAAGGAGGGAAGAGACAATGACTTTGGGACTTTAAACTGTGTTGAGTGTTCGTTATTTATTCTATGTTATGACTGCAGGCTAAACCATTTTGTTGCATTGAAAAGTGCAATGACAATAAATTGAATCCAATCCAATCCAATCTCAAACCCAAACTGTTTGTTTCCATCTCCTTCCCAAAATTGACAAATAGGATTACCCTGGCAGATCCATTGTTTCTGCCTGCTCCTATTCCACTGAACTCAGTTACAAATACCTTGATTCTACCTTGTCCCTGTGTCCAGTCTTTTCCCATCTGCTCACACATGCTTACCACTTCAATAAATTTCAATTCCTAGGCCTCCCATGGCCTAATCTGTACCGTGGATGACCAGTCCTTTACATCTCCATTCTCCATGAGGAAGGCTTCAGGGCCCTTCAGTTCTTCCTTGAATGGAGTCCAAATCAATGATGTGTAGGAAGGAACAGCAGATGCTGGTTTACACCAAAGATAGACACAAAATGCTGGAGTAACTCAGTGGACAGACAGCATCACTGGATAGAAGGAATTGTTGATGTTTCGGGTCAAGACCCTTCTTCAATTTATGTAATAGGCCTTGAGATATTGTTCCCTAGCACTGTTCACTCCATGCAACACCCATCCATTGCCACAGATCCCCAACCACTATGAAATGTCAACCCTTCAACCACTGTTGATCAAGGACTTATCGGCAAGGTTGGAAGGTTTCTGGTTAAGAGAGCATCAAAGACCTTTATCAATCTGGCTACTTGTCAACCTGAAATGAAGATAGGTGTTGCAATTATGGCAGTAACTTTACATCAGTGGATCAGACAGTCCACCCGATTAACTAACCAATATATGGAACTAATTTTGCACTATAAATTGTGCTCACAGAAAAAATAAAGAATTTTGTATATGATGGATGCTTATTATTTTTTCAATCTTGAGCTTTGTATTGTAGTTACAGAGCTAACCTAAGGTGAGAATCATTCTGCATTTACCAATATTATGAGGTTGGGTGTTGGTGTGCTCAAGCAATGCAGATATTACTGGAAGATTATCAAGGAGCTTTGCAAACAGGTCTGACCACCTTTTCGAGACTTGTGGTGATGCACTGCATGTTGCAGAACCTTACAATGACAGACCAGCATGTCCCTTCATCTGGGCAACATGAAGTGCAGAAAGAAGGGGTTGTACCAAGAGGAGAAGCAGAGTAATTTATCAATTGGTGTCCCTGTTATCAGACCCTTAGAGATCAAATCATCCAATAAATTAAGCTTGATACTAAGAGTAATAATCACCATGTCATTCAAGTTTATTTCCACATTAAGTCCAGGGGTCAAATGAGATTAATGTTTCAATTGGAACCTGAACTTTGTGCAGTTAATCATATCCCATCCCCCTTTCCTTTTCACCCCATCCCCTTCCATCTATATCCCTTACTCTGGCTTCACACTTCACACATCTTCTGCTTATCTTATCACCTTATGTCTTCTTTTCAGCTTTGGCCTTTGTCTCCCATCTGCTAGCCAAATCCCTATCACCTCACTTGCCTGGCTTTGTACCTACCCCACCACTATTACAGCTCTCGCCCCCCCCCCCCCCCCATATTAAATCTTAAGACCGACCCCGAGCTGATCCATCACCTATCCATGTGCACCAGAGGTGCCTGACCCACTGAGTTACTCTGGCACTTTATGTCTTTTTTTGTAAATCAGCATCTGCAGTGTCTATTCAATAGTACTGTTGATTACATGTGCTATCTATTTGCTAATTATTAACAGTTGATGGGCTGGAATTATTTAATTACATTTGTCTTGTTTTTCTAATGGACAGACCATGCCTACACAAATTTGTACATTGTTGGTTAAATGGAAGTTTTGGAACTACACTCAGTCTAATCATCTGTGGAAACAACTTCCTCTGCAGTATTCAACACCAGTATTCATATGTTTTCCCCTGGATTCAGGCATCACATAGTTTGAATTGAAATGGCTGAAGAGAAATAAATGCAGTCCAGAAGAATTCAAGAGGCACTGATCTATATGGATGATGATGGTTGCAAATGATTGAACATTATTTTTTGCTACTTGAACTAGACTCTGCAGGTTATTGTGGCTGTGAATATTCATGGAGTCTCATCTTGTTAGTTGTTTGACTGTCCATCTGTCACTCATTACAGGAAGTGACAGGGATACAGAACTTTCTGTGATAAGCTGGTTTTGCTGTTTAGCATTTCTAGTCATGCCTTGTAGATTCATCAAGCAGGTACCTCATTTTCAGGTGTTCCTGGAGCAGCAGACAATATGTTCATTGATACACCTCATTGAACCAGACTTGATCATCTGTCTTGTTGGTGATAGAGGAATATGACAAGTGTGCGGTGACATAAAGTATAAGGACAACCTATGCCCATAAATTAGTTTTTTGAATGATTAATGCTCTCGGCGTGTATGTTGTGCACATACAACACAATTGAATGAAAAAGACAGAAACAACCTCAAAGAAATTTCAGTGAAAAGCTAATTTGCTTTCAGATATTATAACGTACATTCACCAAATCAGTTGAAACTTTCAAGAGGCACCAATCCAAAATGTCATGATGTTAATATCACAATCAGAGAACTTGGCTCAATTTTTAATTAAAATTGCAGTTTTCTGGCACAAATTCTTAATTAAAATAGCAGTTTTTTTTAACTTGCCAGAACCAAGTGTAGAACCAGAGACATGCAGATGGTATTTCGGGAATATGCTCCTGAGCTAAGCTTGTCTGAAGTAACTGGCATCAGGGCACTAGGGTTTGATGTCTTAATTGCATCAATGACTAAGTATAATCTGTCTAATTCCTCATTGACTGACGTCGGCTTGAATTGGTATGTAGACTGCAACAAGGTGGTAAAGGAAAATTCCCCCAGTAGATAAAATGATCAGCATTTTATAATTAGTTTGGGTCTAGATTGTGTAAACAAGAGGGGCCTATCACCCAGAGAGCCCAGTTTAGAGTTCAGGTAAACAGCGTGGAAACAGGTCCTTCAGCCCAACGAGTTGGTAGTAGGGGTAGAAACCATCATGTAGAAACAAGAGCGGCTCAGTGGTGCAGTGTTAGAGTTGCTGCCTTACAGTGCCAGTGACCTGGGTTTGATCCTGACTATGGGTTCACCCCCGTAACTACATGGATTTTCTGTGGGTGCTCCGGTTTCCTCCCATATTCCAAAGACGTGTAGGTTTGTAGGTTAATTGGCTTCTGTAAATTGTCCCTGGTGTGTAGGATAAAATTAGTGTATAGGTGATCATGGTCAGCGTGGACTCAGTTGGCCGAGGGACCCGTTTCCATGCTGTGTTTCTAAACTAAACTAAACTAAACCTATAGGAACTGCAGATGCTGGTTTATCAAGGAAAGACACAAAATGTGGAGTCATTCAGCAGGTCGGCAGCATCTCTGGAGAACATGAATAGGTGACATTTTGGGTTCTTCCAAATCTGGAGAAGGTGGGACAGTTTCAGAAGAGCCATCCCCCTGTGGAGGGAGAATCGAAACCTTGCTACCAGGTGCGACTCGACTGCTCATCATCACTGTTAGTGCCCGTATATCAAGTCCGTTTGTTATGCCTGTTACTGAAAAGGTCATCTCCAGGCAGTGTGTCAATCCGTAGGAAAGCTGAGAAAGGGCAAGAAAGCGCAAAATACAGTCGACCAAATTGCGGAGATCATTCCTATTGAAGTGCTCGGTGTGTCTACGATCACCGACAAGATGAGAATTTTGCTGTGGGTCTTGAACGTCGATGTACATTTCCAGGTGGACACTGGTGCGGCTGTGTCGCTAATGGGTCAGGACATCTGGGAGACGATCGGATCGCCGAAACTGGCCAACATCCGCTTTTTCGGATACGGACGACAGCCCATTCCCACGAAAGGCAAATGCACTGTCACCGTTTCCTGTAATGGTAGAACACAGATGTTGCCGCTGATCATCATTGGCGCCATCGACTGGATCCATGCTTTCAAGCTTGACATGGGTGCCTTGATCTACAATGGATCACTATGGCATTGTCATCTACCACGGATTGCAACATGGTCAGCAAGTGCGTGAACAACCTGCGAAAACAGGATGTCGAATGGCACTGGTCCATAGAGTGTGACCATGCATTCATCAGGTTGAAAGAGATGCTCGCCCAGAAGACACATTTGGTCCACAATGACCCATCAAAGCCGATCTTGCTGGCTGCCGATGCATCGCCGTATCTTCTTGGAGCTGTAATCTCACAAATGGCGCTGAACAGCAAGGAAGAACCAATCGCATTCGCATCCAAAATGCTGACGACCGCCGAGGAAAAACTACAGCCATGTGGAGAAAGAACAGCATACAGATAAAGCAAATACTGATATCTCTTCAAAAGAGAACACCGAGTAAAACTCTGTTGATTCTGAACCTTTTGCAAGAGTTGTGAAATGCAAAAAAGGCTGGAAAAAAAGAGTGAAGCGAGGTCCAGCTAAATGGAGACGTTCAAACTGGAAAGGGGGAATGTGATGTTTGGTGGACTGTGTGGGGTGGGAGGACCCGCTGCTCCCCCCGTGCAGTAGGTGGCTGCACAAGACAAACGGGGGGGGGGGGGGAAGAGGGGGGAGGGTGGAGCGGTGTGTGTGTGTGTCTTGTTTTTCCTTATATGTAACACTTTGTCTGTATTAGTGAGTGGCTCTTCAGTCTATTAATTTGAAGAACCTCCTTCCCTTTTAACCTGTTTTGTTTTGTTTACAGTCACTATTGATGCCCCATAGAGGGCACACCGTGGACCAGATACCTGATTGGCAGACATACGTGCTGATATGTCCATGGAAGGTATCTGGGGAAACTGTAAATTAAGTGAATAGAAAAGTTGCTATTTTTGCTGTTCTTTGCAAAACCATTGAGATTGCTGTAAAGGCAATTACTGGTTAGTTCCCAAACGAGAAATAAATAAATATATTTGTGATTATCTGTAAAGTTTTATTTTTTTCTTTCAGATATGAATGGAATAATTAACAGCATTCATGTGAACATGCAGAAATATAGAATTTGAAATATAATTTATTTCATATTTGAACTGTTACGAAAATGTTAAATTGTATTACTCCTTTATAAAAATGACTTTAAATTAATCCAAGGTAGACAAAAGTGCTGGAGAAACTGAAGCGAAGGAAATAGGCAACGTTTCGGGCCGAAACCCTTCTTCAGACTGATGTCATAATAAACAATTAATTTTACAATTAATGCGCAGTGAAGAAAATCTAGAACTTAAGGCTTATTTACAAAGAAATAGTAACTCATCCAACTGGTTTCATAGCAAGCGAAAGAGAGGTTGAGAGAGATATTGGTGAAATAGAACTGGGTTTTGTTCGCAAATGTAATGTTTTCTGAAGATGTTGTCAAGAGGAAGTGTCTATGAGAAATGACGAGGAAGTAAAAATAAATCCTGGAGGGTGGGAGGGGTGGGTGGTGGTTGGTGAACTGTGGAAGGAAAGCCTCTGCAGGCTTGTCTGGAAAGGAAAGATTACAAGAATGTCACGACAAAACATGCAAATGATCCAATGCAATCTCAGTAAATGCTGCTAGAATATTTTTTAACTAGAGCATCTGGTAGACAAAGAACACCTTTGCAGAGAATTTATAAGATCTCAAGGCAGATAGCAGTAAAGTGAATGAAGAAACGAGAGATCATAGTACAGCATCTGGCTTTACTTTGATGTTCAAGTTAACAGAAAGAAAGATTTAGAACAACATTCTTCCTAATTGTGATGACAGGACCTGCTCAAAAGAAATACACATGTGGAAACTCTATCAGAACTGCACTTTGTCAAAATTAAATTTGAAACCACTTCATAAATCAATCAGTTGTACACAATACAGTTAAGGGCCTGTCCCACTTACGCGACTGCCGGCACCCGTCATAGGTCGCCGAAAATGTTCAATTGTTGAAAATCAGCAGCGACCAGAAAGACGCTACAACTCTTTGGGTGATTAGAAGACCTCTCACGACCATACAGGCGACCCCCTGGCGACATGCCTCCTGGTGACACCCGCGACACCAGCGTCTTTCTGGTTGCCGCTGAATTTTCAACATGTTTAAAATTTTCGGCGACCTATGACGGGTGCCGGCAGTCGCAATAAAGGTCGCGTAAGTGGGACGGGTCCTTTAACCAGGGCAGTTAAATTTAATGCAGGGTGCTCACAGACAGGATTGTCCATTGTGCTTTACATGTCTGCCTCCACTGCTGAAATAAAAAAAAGATGTAATCAATCAGAACAGACTAAAAGGATGTAAACCACGTAAATGGTTAATACAAATTTCAGTGTCATCGTCAGTCTGTAGTTACACACAATAGTGGGCTGGATTAAGCTTTGCAAGGAACTGCTGTACATTTAATATTCAGCGTGGCTTTGAGTATTTGAATCTGTACACTGTGATACTGAAGTCACAAAGGCACTGGAGGTCTGATGCCACTGAATCCAATAGTTATGGATTATACAGAACTGAGGGGGCCATTTTCCAGCTGCCATTGCTCCTCTCTTTACACAAATCACGACCAGGATGAAATCAATAACCCAAAATGTCACTACTCATTCCCTCCACAGATGATGCCTGACCTGCTGAGTTACTCCAGCACTTTGTGTTTCACTATTTATTTGAATGTTGCTTCCATTCCCCTTTGCCAAGTTATATACTTCCAGAATTTATGATTTTTACTATTTCCTTGACAGTAAGTACCATAAGCATTAAAGAGTACCACATATGATGTCCTCCTTGTCATTCGTAAGTTTAGTTATCTACAGAAATATTCTCAACGCCATAGGGATGAAGTTGATCTCAGAATTACATATTTACGAATGCTTCATCACAGGCAAGACCTCAGGACTTGCTAACACAAGTTCTGTGAATTCTGAGATAGCTAATAAGGGGCCAGTGGACTCTGCCACTGAATGTCTCAGAAGTTGCTTGATTGTGGGTAGTGTGGAGTGTGATATTCTCCTACTGTTTGTTTTGGACTTCTGCATGCTTCTGATGAGTGGCCTTGACGATCTCATTGTCATTATAAATGTTCCTTCTCTATTTTGTGTTTTCATAGACTAGTAATTCCCAAAAGTTATTTGGAATGTTAAACATCTTCAAGCAGGCTCTTTGAAAACCCTCGAATCATTTTGTTTAGCCACCTGTTTCCCTCTTTCCACAATGGAGATTTTGAATAGAGTATCTGTTTCTGGAGTTTGATGCCGGGCAAGTCTCGCCAATCAGAATTAACAGTATAATTAACCATAATGCTCAGAATATTGGCCTGGCCAGAAGTTGGTTTGCTTAAGGGTAATTCATGGTCGACAATGACTCTGAAGCCATTGTGGAAAGATGAAAAGTCAAACATTCCTAAAAGGCATCAGTCTGATGAAGGGACCTGACCTGAAACGTTATTTTTTTATTTTTAGAGATACAACATGGAAACAGGCCCTTCGACCCACCAAGTCCGCTTCGACAAGCGATCACCCCTGTACACTAGCACTATCCTACACACTAGGGCAGCACAGTGCGCAACGGTAGAGTTGCTGCCTTATAGCGCTTATAGCGCCGGAAACCCAGGTTCAATCCCGACTAGAGGTGCTGTCTGTGCAAAGTTTGTACGTTTTCCCCATGACCGCATGGGTTTTCTCCGAGATCTTCAGTTTCCTCCCACACCCCAAAGACATACAGATATGCAAGCTAATTGGCTTGGTGTACATGTAAATTGCCCCTAGTGTGTGTAGGATAGTGCTAACATGTGGTGATCGCTGGTCAGCATGGACTCGGTGGGCCGAAGGGCCTGTTTCTGCACTGTATCTCGAAATTAAACTAAACTTACAATTGTTTGCTGAAGCCAATTAAGCTACAAACCAGTATGGCTGTGGAGTGGGTAAGGAAACAATGGAGAAACCTCTTAAATTCCACTATTGTACTTACCTCCACAACCACGCTCAGCTACTTGTTCCAAGGACTCACCATCCTCTATGTAAAAAATGTGTCCCATACTTCTCCTTTAATCTTTGCCCCTCTCAGCTTAATGCTATGTCCTTTAGTATTTGATGCTTCCACCCTGGGTACAAGATTCTGATTGTCCATCCCATCTATGGCTCGCATAATTTTATATACTTTTCTCAGATATCTCCTCAACCCATAATGTTCCAAGGAAACCAATCCAAGGCTGTCCAACCTTTCCCTTGAGCTTCCACTTGCATGTCAATTCAACTTTGCTTTTCATTCCCACACTCATTTGTCTGTCATCGCCCTTCTCCACTCAGTGTGGCCAAGCACAAACTAGAAGATGCAGTACCTCATGTTCCATTTGGATAGGTTACAAAGCCATGGCATGAAGTTTGAATTTTGTTTTTCAGGAGCCCACTCCCCCTGTGTTCCTTTCCTACTCCTATCGGTCCAGCTAGGTTCTCTTCCTTTGTTCATTTTTTTTCCATTTGATTCTGCTCATTACCAACATATCTATTCCTCTGTGTATCTTCTTCCCTGGGCTATCTTCACTGTCCCCTCCTTTATTTGGCTCCACTTACCCATCATCCCTCCCCTACATTGTTCCACATCACCATCAAGCCTCTGTCTCTGCCTTCCCCCTCTCCTCCTTCCCCCTCTCCTCCTTCCCCTCACCTCCTGACTTCTTCTGCATGTTATTATTTTTGTCTTTACTTGTTATCACCTGCATCACCCTCCACTCTCCTCTTCCACTGCATCATCTGCCCATCATCCCTACCAGCCCTTCACTCCCCCTTTACACTGGCTCCCTTCCTTCTACTCTCTCAGTAAGTATTAATGTTGTCACTCGAAACAGCAACTGTGCCTTTCCCTCTGCAATGCAGTTTGACCTCCAATAGTGTGTTTCTTGAACCATGTAGCCATGAAACAAAGCACCAAGAGAACATACTGGCAGGTGGATGACATTGCCACCTCTGTCTTCTAAGGAACCCAAAGAGTTCAAGGATAGGCATACAGTATGTGAACATTGACATACTGGGAGGAAAACCTCTGTGCTCAATAGAAACAAGGGCATTTTAAAAGGATGTTTACTTACTCTTCTCAAGGGATTTCAAAATCTTCAATCTGCCATCCCCTTTTTGGAAGCTTATGTAGATGTGCCTGCTGTGAGAGAAATGTTGTGGAACGCACATCCTTTTGTTCAAAGATGAGACTTCAAGTAACACCCCATTCACAAAGGTGCCTCACCCAGAACATACTGTAGCTTCAGCAGCATTCATGCAAATACATATATTTGTTTTGTACACCATACTCAGTTTGAAATGCTCTCATTGAATATGAGGCTTGGATTATAATAGCTGTCCTCTGACACAATAGGATTTGAGCAATCATTATCTGTCTGGATTACCAGTTTATTAGTATTGTAATTTAAGTGATGTGTTCACCATTGTACCAATATTGTAAACTTACAATAACATAGAAAATGTTGGCAGTACCCCAGTTCAAGCCATATCTGTGGAGAGAGAAACATAATTTACATTTGTAAAAATGACTTAAATGTTAATCTTGTTTTATTAAGAATAATGAATGAAGGGGATTTTGTGGAAGTTTGTTTTTAATTTATTTCAGTAGTACTGCATCACTTTGTCCAATAACTTCAGAGTATGTTGTAAGCATCATTCATACCACCTAAAGTGCAAGAATAGGTCGCATTTTGGACACCTAGTGGAATCCAAATTAATACTTGGGACTAATGGGGCTGTAAATTCATTGGTTGATAAAAGATTTTGCAACCCATTTATATATCAAGTTTCCTTCCAAAGCTTTTGTAGTACAATCAGTATTCACAGGGTAAACCTCTGTATGCAGTGTAAAAAAGGCTGGGACAGCAGATATATGAAATAAGTTTATGGCATTTGGTCATGTCTTATTTGCAGTAACTCATCTCAGTACTGTATAGAGTTTCAAACTGCCATTGCCTGAGGCTCACATAGTGGGTGATTTACTGAAAACCATATGAGCTCCTAGTTGATTGGAACAGTAAATTCTGTGGATGTCCATGAAATGTTTGCAGTTTAGCTGCTATTATCCACTATTTCCAGGAAATGCACTGAAATATTACCCAAGCTTCTGTCATTGGTGAATTGTTGTTTATTGTAAAGTTATTTGTGCCCTTGGAGTATGTTGCACTCTTACTTGAATTTATCAGTCAAGATTATATTGCTGCCATTCTGCAGACAAATAACTTTGTTTAGAATCATTTTATTTTTCATCTCTGTGCTATATGTAAATTTCAAATGACATAAAGTATGTACAATGCTAAGCTTTCAGAGCTAAGACATGCTTTTACCAATTGCAAATTTCAGTTTGAGCGCATTTTGGTTCAGAGCAAACAAACCCTTTTCCTTCCCTCATTATTCAAGGACAACGCATAATGCAAGTATTGCAATGGTTTTTTTTCTGGAGGGAAATAGGTCTTTGTTGGATGGATACAAGTAAAGAAAAAGTGTTGCAAGCATAAGAAAGATTAAGCAAATATTGGAATGCAGCAATTTATCTGGCATCATGGCATCAGGACATCCAAAAGCTTTCATAGATAATAATGGATGGGATTTATATAGCGCCTTTCTAATACTCAAGGCGCTTTACATCGCATTATTCATTCACTCCTCAGTCACACTCGGTGGTGGTAAGCTACTTCTGTAGCCACAGCTGCCCTGGGGCAGACTGACGGAAGCGTGGCTGCCATTCTGCGCCTACGGCCCCTCCGACCACCACCAATCACTCACACACATTCACACACATTCACACACAGGCAAAGGTGGGTGAAGTGTCTTGCCCAAGGACACAACGACAGTATGCACTCCAAGCGGGATTTGAACCAGCCACCTTCCGGTCGCCAGCCGAACACTTAGCCCATTGTGCCATCTGTCGTCCCTAATGAAGTACATTGGAAAAATATTCCTCGTGACAACACAGTGAAAGCAACAATCAGCTCAGTCTCAAAAATATACCAAGATTTGAGTTATAAAAAGCAAAATACTACAGATTCAGGTGGGTCTGTGAATGGAGAAAGGGAATTGACATTCAGCTCCATGATATTTCTTGGGAACATCTCAAAAACTTACACATTTTAACTTGCAAAGAAGCAGAGAATGGGAAGAACAAAGGGAAAGTATGTAATAGATGATCAGCTACAGAAATGGGTGGAGGAATGGCCAATGGAGTTTAATTTGAGCAAGTGTGACGTATTGCACTCTGAATGGTTGAATATAGGGGGAATGTATACAGTTAATGGCAAGACCCTTAACAGCAATAATGTACAGAGGGATCTTGGGATCCAAGTCCATAGCTTGCTAAAAGTGGCAGCACAATAGATAGAGTGGTGAAGAAGGTGTATGTTATGCTGACCTTTATTTGCTTGAGTATAACATTAGGAAGTGTTGATACAGATTTATAGGACTGTGTAGGAGGAACTGCAGATGCTGGTTTAAACTGACTTTTGTTAGGCCGCATTTAGAGTATTGTGTACAATATTGGTCGCCTCATTGCAGGCTTTGGAGAGGGTGCAGAAGACGTTTACCAGATGCTGCGTAGATTAGAGGGCATTAGCTATAAGGAGTGATTGGATACATTTGGATTGGTTTCTCTGGAACATTGGAGCCGAGAAATGGCCTGATAGAAGTATGTAAAATTATGAGCCACACAGATAAGGTAGACAGTCAGAACCTTTTTCCCAATGTGGAAGTATTAAAGACTGGAAGGCATAGATGCAAGGTTAAAGGGGCAGTTTAAAGGAGATGTGTGGGGCAAAAGATGGTGGGGTCCTGGAACACGCTGATATAAATGCTGGTGGAGCATATAATAGTGGTGATCAAGAGGCCTTTAAATCAGCACATTGATATGATAGGTATGGATCATGTGCAGGCAGATCAGGTTAGTTTGTCTTGGCCACATGTTCAGCACATTCATTAAGCGTCAAAGGTCTTGTTCCTGTGCTGTACTGTTCTATGTTCTACTAAGATAGGTGGGGTTGTGGATAATGAAGTAGATTTTCAAAGTCTACAGAGAGATTTATGCCAGTTGGAAGAGTGGACTGAAAGATGGCAGATGGAGTTTAATGCTGATAAGTGTGAGGTGCTACACCTTGGCTGGACAAATCAAAATAGGACGTACATGGTAAATGGTAGGGAATTGAAGAATGCAGGTGAACAGAGGGATCTGGGAATAACTGTGCACAGTTCCCTGAAAGTGGAATCTCATGTAGATAGGGTGGTAAAGAAAGCTTTTGGTGTGCTGGCCTTTATAAATCAGAGCATTGAGTATAGAAGTTGGGATGTAATGTTAAAATTGTACAAGGCATTGGTGAGGCCAATTCTGGAGTATGGGGTACAGTTTTGGTCACCTAATTATAGGAAGGATGTCAACAAAATAGAGAGAGTACAGAGGAGATTTACTAGAATGTTGCCTGGGTTTCAGCAACTAAGTTACAGAGAAAGGTTGAACAAGTTAGGGCTTTATTCTTTGGAGCGCAGAAGGTTAAGGGGGGACTTGATAGAGGTCTTTAAAATGATGAGAGGGATAGACAGAGTTGACGTGGATAAGCTTTTCCCACTGAGTAGGGAAGATTCAAACAAGGGGACATGACTTGAGAATTAAGGGACAGAAGTTTAGGGGTAACATGAGGGGGAACTTCTTTACTCAGAGAGTGGTGGCTGTGTGGAATGAGCTTCCAGCGAAGGTGGTGGAGGCAGGTTCGTTTTTATCATTTAAAAATAAATTGGATAGTTATATGGACGGGAAAGGAATGGAGGGTTATGGTCTGAGCGCAGGTATATGGGACTAGGGGAGAATACGTGTTCGGCACGGACTAGAAGGGTCGAGATGGCCTGTTTCCGTGCTGTAATTGTTATATGGTTATATATGGTTATAGAGTGGGGGCCAAGAAAAAAAGGGTTTATCCAAATTGGCATTGACTGAGAGATAGTGGTGAAGGCCTCTTAATTACACCCAATCTGTCTGAAGCAGGTATAGGTAGAGGGTGAACAGTGGAGCGAGAAAGGAGGAAAGATTTAAGATAGAAATGTAAAATACAAAGCACAGCAATTACTGGAAATCTGAAATATCCTGGGAAAACCCCATCAGGTCAGGCAACATTTGTGAAAAGAGAAGATTTGTGATCAGGGGTTGAAAAAAAAAAGTTCTGTAGATGATAGAAAACAAAAGTAAATCAGAAAATGCCTGAGGCATTGAGAGGGCCAGGCAGTATCCTTGGAGAGAGAAACAGAACTATTGCCCAGAATGACTTCTATCATCTACAATAGGCCATTGATCCAAACATTGACCCTGTCATCATTGCCGCAGATACAACCCAACCTGACAAGCATTCTTAGCATTACCTGTTCTGGTATCCAACGAGTCAGTCCTGCCACAAACCTGAAAGGTTGGTTATTTGACATTATTAAATTCAGCACTAAGCCTTTCTCGGCATTTTTCATCTTGGCACATACAACACCAAGGGGTAAATTCATTTCAGATTTCCAGCATCTGAAGTGTTTTATGCTTATTGATTGCAGTTGCTGGAAATCTGATATCAGGAATAAAAACAGAAATTGCTAAATTGCTCATCAGGTCATACAGTGTTCCTGGAGATAGAAATAAGAGATGACATTTTAAGTGGAAATCTTTTTCTCTTCATTTGGTAGTGAATTTTATTTGATGTCTGGTTTGGAAGGTGATATGAAAGACAACTCATCCTGGAGTGCTGCACTCATCAGCACTGTAGTACAGAGTACACCTGTAATATATGCTCATGCCTCTGAATAGGGTCTTGGCCACAGTTGATGCATATGCAATGCCAGTGAATACTTAGGGTAAAAGGTCTAAATGAATCAAGAAATAAAACAAGAAATAATTTAATTTAGAAAATTAATATTTGTTTGGAAATGGTACAGTTGTGTATGACTGGAAATGTTTGGCTTGGCCACTGCCAGAAAAGTGAAGTAAAGAGATAGTGAAGATGTTTGTGAAAAATTGCAACATGATCTTGATCGATTGGCCTAGCGGGCTGAGGAATGGTTGATGGAATTTAATGCATAAAAATGTGAGATGTTGCATTTTGGGAAGTCTAAGATGGGCAGGATCTACACAGTAAATGGTAGGGCTCTGGGTAGTGTTGTAGAGCAGGGGGATCTAGCTGTACAGATGCATAGTTCCCTGAAGGTGGAGTCACAGGTAAATCAGGTGGTCAAAAAGGCTTTTGGCACTTTGGCCTTCATCAGCCAGAGTATTGAGTACAGAAGTTGGGAGGTCAAGTTGCAGTTTTTGAAGACATTGGTGAGGCCACATTTAGAGTATTGTGTTCAGTTCTGGGAACCGTGTTATAGGAAAGATGTTGTCAAGCTGGAAAGGGTACAGAGAAGATTACAAGGATGTTGCCAGAATTAGAGGATCTGAGCTATAGGCAGAGGCTGAGTAGGCTGGGACTCTGTTTCTTGGAGCGCAGGAGGATGAGGAGTGATCTTATGGAGGTGTATAAAATCATGAGAGGAATAGATTGGGTAGATGCCTAGAGTTGGGGAATTGAGATCCAGAGGACATAGGTTTAAGGTGAAGGGAAAAAGGTTTAATAAGAATCTCAGTGGTAACTTTTTCACACAAAGGGTGGTGGGTGTATGGAACAAGCTGCCAGAGGAGGTAGTTGAGGCTTGGCCAACGATTAAGAAACAGACAGGTACATGGATAGGACCGTTTTGGAGGGATATGGACCAAATGCAGGCAGGTGGGACTTGTGTAGCTAGGACATGTTGGCCAGTTGGGGCGAAGGGCCAGTTTCCACACAGTTTCACTGTATGACTCTTTTAAAGCCCTCATATAAATGACAGCTGCCCTTAAGGTGAAAGACTCAATAATTTAATGAGATCAGAGATTTAAAACTATAAACAATGTATAGACTTAGTAACGGGTTGGATCCATCATATGATGTTAGTTTGATGCTTGAATTAATTTACCAGAAACATCTAGTATAAACGGAATAGAACATATAGGTTTGTTCATGCTGATTTTTGATTGCTGCACTCCTTTTCTGGGAGTTAAATCACACAAAATATTGCACCATTGATCGGATTATCCTTTGACTAAAGAGATGATAACAAAGAAATCTTTGGCCAACCAAGATTAAAGATGCTGGAATCTTGAGCAAAGAACAAAGTGCTGGACTTCTTTCATCCACTACATTTTGCCTAGCACCGCAAAAAGTCCATGACCAATATCATCTCCAATCATCAATCCAACTCAATTTACGAGTTTACAGACGACACCACCATAGCGGGTCGGATATGAAATAACAATGAAACAAAGTACAGGAAGGAGATTGAGAATCTCGTAACCTGGTGCTAAGGCAACAACCTCTCCCTCAATGTCAACAACACAAAGAAGATTGTGATTGACTACATGAAGCGAAGCAGTACACTCACCCCAGTATGCATGGATAGTGTTGAAGTAGAGATTCTTGAAAGCTTCAAGTTCTGAGGAATAAATATCACCAGCAATTTATCCTGGACCTGCCACATTGAAGCTGTGGCCAAGAAAGCACACCAATGCCTTTACTTCTTTCAAAGGCTTAGGAAGTATGGCATGTCTCCAACAACCCTCACCAATCTCTACAGACGTGCCACAGAACACATTTTTTCAGGATACATCACCGTCTTGTTTGGGAACAGCTCCATCTCAGAACACAAGAAATTGCAGCGTTGTGGACGTAACTCAGACCATCATGCAAACTATTGATTTCATTCACACTTCACGCTGCCTCAGCAAGGCCACCAGCATAATCATGGATGACTCAACATTGCCAGTCCATTCTCACTGTTCTCCCCTCTCCAGAGGTACAGAAATTTGAAAACACTTATCTCCAGATTCAGGGACAATTCTTTACACAAAAATGCTGGAGAAACTCAGCGGGTGCAGCAGCATCTATGGAGCGAAGGAAACAGGCGACGTTTCGGGCCGAAACCCTTCTTCAGACTGATGGGGGGTGGGGGGGAGAAGGAAGGGAAAAGGGAGGAGGAGGAGCCCGAGGGGGGGGGGGGGGGGATGGGAGGAGACAGCTCGAGGGTTAAGGAAGTGAGAGAGTGAGCAACACCGGAAATTGGAGGAACAGCACTTCATATTCCGCCTGGGTTGCTTGCGTCCGGATGGCATGAACATTGAATTCTCCCAATTTTGCTAGCCCTTGCTGTCTCCTCCCCTTCCTGAACCCTCGAGCTGTCTCCTCCCATCCCCCCGCCCTCGGGCTCCTCCTCCTCCCTTTTTCCTTCCTTCTCCCCCCCACCCCCCATCAGTCTGAAGAAGGGTTTCGGCCCGAAACGTCGCCTATTTCCTTCGCTCCATAGATGCTGCTGCACCCGCTGAGTTTCTCCAGCATTGTTGTGTACCTTCGATCTTCCAGCATCTGCAGTTCCTTCTTGAACACAATTCTTTACAGTTGTTTTCAGGCAACTGAATCATCCTCTCACATGCTAGAGGGCGGTCCTGACCTCCCATCTACTTCACTGGAGACGTTGAACTATCAGACTTTATACTGCACTAAATGTTGTACCCATTATCCATTATCTGTATACTATGGATGGCTTGATTGTAATCAAGAACATGATTACAATCAAGTAGAGTATTTTCGTTGACTGGATAGCAGACAACAAAATGTTTTTCACTTTATTTTGATACATGTGACAAAAATAAAGTTAACTAACCAAACTCAGTGGGTCTAACAGTTTCTATGGAGGGAATGGATTGGCAACGTTTCAGGTCAAGATCCTTCTTTGGACTGATTGTAATGGAGGTACGGCAAAGAATGGGCTTTTGCAGCATATGTGTTGGTGACTATGTGAATAATTATGAGGTGTTGTAAATAAGGGTAATTGGGATGGGGAGGTAAGTTGGTTTGAAATTAGGTAGTGACTGAAGAGAACAGGTGGTATTGATTGGCTAGTGTAATATAAAAAAAAGGGGAGGGAAATTAATTTGCCTGATCAGCCTGTTGTTATGGATATGAGTTTGCAAGGGACATTCCCCCTTGCACTACATTTGGGTGATTATGTTTTACAAAATTACCTTGTTAATGAACTCTGCAGTATTCTCTATATAAAATGCTCTCGAATGAAATTGATGCCAACTATTTTTTGGCAAACTAGTTATTGCTTTGTTAATCTGCTTTGGAGATGCTTTGGAATTGGCTCTTCTTTCCACTTTTTGACTATTACCAATGTGGTGGTTGGATCACATCCAACTTATAATGTGTGTTTCCTGAGTCACATGGGAGACTTTCCATGGCATTTAATAAACAATAAATGGACACCGAGTTGCCCAATTGTTGAGTCCAAAAATTATATTTTCTGCAACTATCCGTCAGATGACCCTTCATTAGGTAAGAGACTGCAAAGGAAGTCAACGCCAAGGAGGCTAGTAAGAACGGTTGCAACCCGAAATGTCACCCATTCCTTCTATCCAGAGATGCTGCCTGCCCGCTGAGTTACTCCAGTATTTTGTGTCTATCTTTGGTGTAATTTTAGAGAGAAGAGGCAAGCTGAAGCTGCAGTGCTTCTTGAACCCTCACCATCCTGACCATGCTCTCATTTCACTTCAACCTACACACCCTGGCCACACTGGGAAGAAGGTCCAGGAGCCTGAAAACTGTGATCTCCAGGTTCAAGAACAACTTCTTCCCAGCAACCATAGGATCTTAAATATTGCACAACACCACCCAGAATCCTATCTCGGCAAAAAATGACCTACTATGTACTTTGGTTTAGTTGCACAACATACCACGATTTTGCGTTATTACAGTCTGGTTACTTTTTTGTTTAATTTTGTTTAGTTTAGAGATACAGCATGGAAACAGGTCCATAGTCCCACTGGGTTGGCACTGGCCAATGATTACCTGTATCCTAGTTCTATTCTACATGCTAGGAACAAATTATAGAAACCAATTAATCTACAAACCTGCATGTCTTTGGAATGTGGGAGGAAACTGGAACACCCGGAGAAACCTCACACAGGCAGTCACAGGGAGAACGTACAAACTCCTTATCGACAGCATGTCGAACCTGGGTCTCTGGAACTGTAAGGCAACAATTCTACCTCTGTGTTACTATGCCGCTGATTACTAAGTTATTATATTATTGATTATTATGTATTTCTTTGAGCGGCGCTCTATTAATGGGCCTGTAAAGCTGCAGCAATAAAGATTTCATTGATCTGTTGGCGGTGTACATGACAATTAAACACTCCTGAGTTTCTTAACTCTAGCACATGTATATTGTACAGAAATATTCAAGTGGTGAATTAATAGCTCCTGTTGTTCAGGAGCCAGGCCCATGGGCCGGACTTCATAGGTGCCTGAGGGTGAGATTGAATATTAACTCTGAACTTACATGGTAACTTAGGCTAACAAGGGTTGGTTAATGATCATACATCAGGGACATGTGATGATCTGCCAATGTGTTTGCTTGCTGTGGCTCTAAGCATGAGGAGGTTAAGCTCCAATTTGCCTTTGAAGGTGAAAGTCATGTTACGCAAAAAAGAGACGGTGATTAGCATAGCGATGTGCCCAGCATAACTAAGCCGCTGATGGTGGTATAGATTGCTCCTATGGTAGTTAGATTTGTTTAAATTCAAAGTATCGAACAGCATAGAAACAAAATATTTATGTCAAACATGTTTTATAAATGAGCTGGTCCCATTAACATATGTTTTGTCCATGACCATTTTTATCTGTGCACACATATAAATAAATGTCCTTCAATGCCACAATTGTACCTACCTCTGAAGCTTCTTCTCGCAAGTCAATGCAGATATACACCATCCTCTGCAAATAAATTTATCCTCTGGTCGCTGTTAAATCTTTCCCCGCTCACCTTAAATCTGTGCCTTCTGAACTCTATCATTGGAAAAAGACTACTCACCTTATTTATGCCTCTCATGACTTTGGATAGCTTGCTAAGGTCACCCCTTCAGCCTCCAAGGAAATAATGTTCCCAGTGTCCAATCTGGCCTTACAACTCTAGCCAATGTGTCCTGAATTCAAGCCGATCTCAGGAAGCTCTGACATCCGATGCCTTGTTTCAGGAAGTGAGTAGTCACAGGGCATTGAGAGCCCTTCTTGAAGGGTCTCGACCCGTAACACCAGCCATTCCTTCTTTCTAGAGATGCTGCCTGTTACTTCAGCATTTTATGTCTATCTTCAGTTTAAACCATCATCTGCAGTTCCTTCCTACACATATCAAGGCTGAATTTCTGCAACACTTTTCCATTTTATCCCAATTTCCCTTGATCCAGACAATTTATATTGAAGAATACAGTTAATGGCCCAGGACAAACTGTTCCTCCCTTCAAGGCTTATCATGATAGACATCAAGAAGCAACATGTCATTTATCTATAAGATTAACAGAGGTTACATAAGAATATATATTAAATGAAGCATTCCAAATACATTTCCTTTCAAAGGGCATGCACCTTCAAAATTCAATTAGGCTGGATTATTATTTTCCTGAAACTAAATAACAAACACAAAAGCCATGAAAAGCTGAAACAAATAACGTTGAAAATTTGAAATAGGAACAGCAGATATTGTACTTTTCAAGAAGCTCATTGGTTCTGCCACCATATATCGACATGACAAATCAGTTGACGTTTCAAGGATAAACCTTTTCTTAGAACTGAAAAATATTACAGATGCTGAACATTGACGAAGGAATTGATATAGTAGTCTGAGAGAAAACATAAACTACATCTTGACAATATATACAGGAAAAGGCAAAGAGGGGTTAGAATATGCTTTCAAAATCAGAATAGAGTTAAAAGCTTAAATGATATGCATAGGAGACAAAGTGAGATACGATGAGAGAAATGAAAGATGATGTGATGTTGAGTTCACGAGAAGAACTAAAAATTGATATGTAAGTGGAATAGTGAAGCATCGTCACGTTGTTCATTTCTATTGCCATGGTTTTTCTCGGTTTATGTTGATTTTTCATTGTTTACTACAATGCTTGCAGAAATTAATAGCTATAAACATTACCAAGAGATGTTAGTGTTGTAGAACACAATATCATTCTATTTTTGACCTTTAGCAATAACATTAACATTAGGAGGTCAGGCATGCCATGAATTAAATTTAGATTGGAGCTGTTTTCCTGTATTCTAACTTAGTGTGTAGCTTCAGAAGCTCTTTCCCTTCTCTTCCCTT
The DNA here is from genome assembly GCF_010909765.2 of Amblyraja radiata. NCBI lineage: Eukaryota > Metazoa > Chordata > Chondrichthyes > Rajiformes > Rajidae > Amblyraja > Amblyraja radiata. Next base: position 137,118,567 of record NC_045956.1, read on the forward strand.
CCACATTATTCTCCTGATATTGTGCAACTAACATTATTCAAGGACAAAATTCTAGTATGGACAAATGCTGAATAGGATTGGATTGACAGTGTCTCAACCCCAGGTGTGCTTACATCAGAGTTGTATTCCAGAGTTTCAATTTGGTTTATTTCCAGATTTCACTGGTAAAAGGACCAATTATTGAATAGATTCACATTTCCGAAGCAGCTTTTTATCTTTATTTTGTTAATCGTTTTAATTTATTTTCTGAAAGATGTCCAGCTGATATCTCAGAAAAGAACTTTTACAAAATACTGTCTTGTTTGGATGAAAGAAGATTCATGAAATGTCAGTGGAGCAAAATAGTAAGATTAAACGAGAACTTACCAGTTTGAAGTTTGATCTGTATTTTATGAGGAGTTACGATGAGGGATTACGTGAAGAGCCGCTCAGCACGCATGCGCGGCATACTTCAAAGCAGCGGTGTGGAATCACAGATAGACACAGTTATTGAAATAAACATAGTAAAGAAAAGGAGACATCAGTTATCAGTTTGACCCATATTATTGAGGGTGGGAGTGGAGGGCACGTAATCCCTCATCATAACCCCTCATAAAATACAGATCAAACTTCAAACTGGTAAGTTCTCGTTTAATCTTACTATTTTACTTCGGAGTCACGTGAGTGACTACGTGAAGATTTTAAAGCTCTGTGATTTCAAATCGTGTAACAGTTATTACTTCACTCACTGCCGAAGTCCTTGAGGGAGGAAGTGTGTTATCGTAATCAACCAATGAATCTGTTTGTAGAAAAACACAATGGTATTTTTTAACAATAACAACAAAGAAATTAAATTGCTCCCCTGGGCTTAAATTAAATATTTGCAGTCTGTCAAAAAATTTCTGCAAATAAAGCAGGTTTTGCCAACGGCTTATAATAAAAATTCTGAACGGTCTTTCCCCCGACCATCTTGCTGTAGCCAGGATGTGGTCTATAGGCACGTCCACTCTTTTGGCCGTCGACATGGATGCTGCCCTGGTGGAGTGAGATTTGTACATGTTAGTGTTTATCCCAGCAGCTTTTAGCACCTGCTTGAGCCATCTCAAAATGGTTTGGCTCGTCACCCGACCATAAGGTTTTTCATGACTGACCCACAAGGCTTTTCCACTCCCTTGAATATTTTTGGTTGTGTCTATGTAGGATAGTAGGTGGGTCATGGCACATAACCGTGGTTCTGGCAGGTAAGCCCGGAATTCCACGACTGGATTAGGTGTTCCTGGTCTGCTCTGTTTGATCAGTCCCTGGATAATGACAGAGATCTGGTCTGGAGCTGTAAGCATGCTGTCCAGTCGCAATAGATGTAGTGACTGGACCCTCTGTGCAGATACAAGTGCCATCAACATGAGTGTTTTGAGCATAGATTGTTCCAGGTTGAGGGATCTGGCTGGTGGCCATCCCCTGAGGTATGTCAGGACCACACTGACATCCCATATATGGGTGTACCTTGGTCTAGGGGGTTAGAGTTGTAAATACCCTTCATTAGTTTGACCACCAGCGGGTGGGACCCCATGGCCTGTTGTCCTGGAGCTTGTTTTAAATAGACAGACAGGGCACTTCTAGTCTGTGTTGATGGCTCTGTAGCTGAGTCCTTCATCGTGGTGAAGGTTCGCCAGGAATTCCAGTACGTTGGTAACTGTAACAGTTGAGTAGGTGGTCCCTGTATCCAAGCAGTACTTCTCCCATTTTTTGATGCTGGACAAGTACTGTTTTTTGGTGGATGTTCGGAGGGATGCTGACATGGTGTCGACGGTTTGTTCTGATAATCCCAGTCCCATAAGTGGTTTGTGCAGAATCTGCAACCCAGGAGTTTGATTTTGTCATGGAACGGGTGGCTTATGCCCGACACTGGGTGTTAATAACTCTGGGTCACTGGCAGGTAAGTTGCTGATAGCCAAATATGTCTTTCGACACACCATTGCCAAATTGTGTTGACCAACTTGTCACATGATAACGATTTTATGCCGCCCATATGGTTAATGTAGGCCACCACTGTAGTATTATCTATTTGTAACCGTACATGCAAGTGATGCATATTTGATGCATATGCTTTTAAACCATAAAAGGCACCCAACATCTCTAGATAATTAATGCCCAGTGTAAGTAGTAATGATGACTCAGGGTTAGTCCATCTATCACCTGTGCTGGATATGGAGTTAGTTGCTCTCCAGCCTTGAGCACTGGCATCTGTTTGGATAACCAATGTAGTGTTAGTGATGATAATAGGGCTGAAACTATGCCAAACGTTTTTTGCCCACCACTGTAGTTCTGATATTGCTTCAGTGGGTAACTTCATGACACGATCATAATGACCTGCATGTCGTTTTAGTGCCTGTACCTTTGTTCTTTGTAAGTTTTGATAGTGCAAAGGTCCGAATTGTGTAGCCGGAAATGCTGCTACCATTTTCCCAATTACTCTGCTACTTGTCGAATAGTTGGTTGTTCGTTGACCATTAAATTGTTGCATGATTGTGCCAATTCAACTGTTTTGTCTCTTGGCAATGTTACAGTCATGTAGACTGAATTAATTGTGAAGCCCAAGTAGTCCATGATTGTGGATGGCTTCAACTTAGATTTATCTGGATGTAAGACAATCCCGGGGTTTCGAACAACTGTTTGGTAGCTGATACAGCTGGCATTGTCAATTCCATGGTCTTGCCTACTATTAAGATATCATCAAGATATGCCATGACAATATGTTTTTGTCTTCTTAATATTGCCAGAGCTGGTTATAGTATCTTGGTGAATAATCTTGGGGCTGATGTTAAACCATTGGGTAATGCTTTAAACTGCTATGGCTGCCCCATCCAGGTAAATTTCAGGTATCTGCGATGATCCTTGTTAATGGGTACTGAATAGTAAGCATCTTTAAGATCAATGCTTGCCATGAAGTATCCTTTGGAAATTAGTTGTTTGGCAGTAACAAACGTTTCCATTTTGAAATGTATATACTTAACAAACATATTTAGTGAAGTTAAGTCAATGATGATGCGACATCCACCATCTTTTTTGGGTTTAGTGAATATATTTGATACGAATTCCAAGGGTTCATGTTTTGGTTTTTCAATGATACCCTTTGTAATTAGTCTCACAAGTTTTGCTTGTCCCTCTCGTTTTTCTTTAACTGGGAGGGAAAATACCCTCTGGGGTGAATGTTGAACTGGTGACAATTTTTCTAGTATGAATTGTATTTTGTATCCACTAATGCCATTGAGTATATACTGATCACTCGTGATAGACTCCCGTGCTTCTTTAAACAGGTGTAATCTCCCCCTTGTTAGTATTAAGCCCCTACTTTCTATACGCTGGTAGGAACCAGACCCACCTACCTCCATGGTTATTGGTATTTATTCTGTTGCCTCCCGGTCCAACGATTCTTGTGCATTGTCTGATGTGGCGGTGATGTTGGGGGGTGGTGCATTTTCCATGGGGTCCGCTCTGGGCCCTGGTCTAAAGAAGACTTCCGGTGATAGAATGCGGTCCCCGAGCTTTCACCAGTCCCATATGGTAGACTTCGACTGGTGGACGCGATGGGCTGCTGCTGCTTGGGAATTATTGTTTTTGGTTTGCTCGTCCCGAGGCCTGCCCTCATGAGACCAAAAGTTTTTGAGGCCTCTTCCATATCCTTCATATGCTTTGTGAGATTTTTGCCAAAGAGCAGAGGGTCTGGCTCAGTGGCTGGGGTTTTGCACAACCCCACCAATTTAGGATTTTATGCCAGGTCTTATGATTTGTTTACGAAGGTTGTGGTCATCTCCGTACTGTCCACGGAACGAGCAAACGATGTGATGGCTGACGTCAGGAGCCTGAGGATCCGCTGCAGTTTTAGCTCCTGGTTCCGAATATTTGCCCCAACGTGCCTCCAGTTTTGGCTGTTTACAGCCGGCACTTTAAGGGACTCTCAGTTCTCTGGAGCTGTATATGTTTCTAAGGCCTCATTGACCACCTGCTCCTGTAGGGGCCTGTTGGAGAGGTGGTTAATGCTGGCCGCTAGTTTGGCCTTTAATGGCCTTCCTGCACATGGGGCTGCCACGTAGCGGTCCACCACACCCAGCAGCTCTTCCTGTTCCTGCACCCCTTGCATACTCCCGACATCTTCAGCCAGCGTCCCCTCTTCTTGACCAGCCCAGTCCTGGTCTCCAAAGCTACCCTCGGGTAAGGAGGAAGCAATGTTGCTGCCCCCTCCAGATGGAACACTCCTCCGTTGGAGTCGAGCGGGGGACAGGTTTGTTCAAGAGCCTTGGTTCTCTGCCTGAAATAAAGCAGAAGGCTCTCCTGTGAAAGAAAACCCAACCTCAGGGTACTTACCTGATGGTCCGTTCTTTCACGCTGTAGCGGGAGCGCCTGACTCCCGATGCGGCCGCTGTTGCACTGCTGAACGCAATGCCGCGCATGCGTGCTGAGCGGGCTCTTCACGTAGTCACTCACGTGACTCCGAAATAAAATCTAGGTTGTATTTGTACTGTTGGGGCACGTTAAAGGATACTCATCTTATTGTAGAATGTGAGCACAGTAGTCCAGACTTGGTCCTCAGTGATTCTACTTAATATTTCAATAGCAAGGGCTTAAACTGTGGAACATGAAGAGAAACCCACTGCGATTTGATTAAAAAGCTGTCAGTTAACTTTGCAGCTTTTTTAAATAACTGCAAAGGATAAAGAAAGGTATATTCTAAAATTATTGATTATTATAATCTTTATATGCAGATATTGATTCAGGGTTGAAGAATCACAGAATGGTTCAGAAAGGAAGGAGGCCATTCAGCCCACAATGTCCACACATGGGCTTGATATACAAACAATCCTATCAGTCACATTCACCCATTCATTCCAGAGTCCTGCCAATTTTTTCCTACCATACATTTATCTATCTTCGTTTTGACTACCACAATTTAACTTTCCTTCACTATTATCCATTGCAGTCTACATTAGGTCGTAAACACTTAAAGTAATGGATAAAAAGTTGTGTCATCACTTTCAGAGATATTTTCGGTTCCCTCTCCTTCTTTCTCTGACTTTGCCTGCAGTTGAAATTCGCATGTTTACTCATTTTTCCAGGACTGGTGAAGGGTCTTTAACCCGAACATTAACTATAGATAAGGCAGCATCTCTCTCTCTCTCTACAGATGATGTCAACCTATTTGGTGCTTCCAGCATTTTCAGTTTTTATTTCCTATCATTTGAAGTTAGTTGTCAGTAAGTTTACTTGGTGTCCAAGACATCCAAGTCCGAGTCATTAATTTATATATTTTTTTAAACTGTGATCCTTTTAATATTGAAGATAGACACGAAATGCTGGAGTAGCTCAGTGAGTCAGGCAGCGTCACTGGAGAGAAGGAATAGGTGATGTTTCGGGTCGAGACTCTTTTTCAGATAGAGCGTCTGAAAGTTCTCGACCCGAAACGTCACCTATCCCTTTTCTCCAGAGATGCCTGACCCACTGAGTTACTCCTGCATTTTGTGTCTATCTTTGGTATAAACCAGCATCTGTATTTGCTTCCTAGACATCCTTTTAATATTCTCTCGTAAAATTCAGCGTATATTCTGATACAAATAATCCTTGTAATTTTACTACTTTGGCATGCTTTTTCCAATTAATAGAAAACCTATAAGCAGTCTGTGTGGGTGTTGACTCATTGGCAGAAACTGCATAGGGTTCATTAATCGTGAAATATCGCTGATGAACTATCTCCTTGAACTGCTACTATCAGATCGTTTGATGGCTTTGAGCCTGTACTCGTTGGTTAGAAGAATGAGGGGGGACCTCATTGAAATGTACAAAATAGTGAATGTGGAGAAGATGTTTCCACTAGTGGGAGAGTCTCGGACTAAAGATCATAACCTTAGAATTAAAGGACATTCCTTTTTTTTAAATCGTTTTTTTATTAATTGGAAAAAGCATGCCAAAGTAATTAAATTCATTTCTCGATTCTGGGCTCTTGAATGAAGGGAACATCATAACTAACATTGGACGGGGACATGGATAGGAATGATTTTGAGGGATATGGGCCAAATGAGAGCAGGTGGGATAGTGTAGATTGGCGATCTTGGTCGGTGTGAACAGGTTGGGTCGAAGATACTGTTTCTGTGCCGTATAACTCTATGACCAAGAAGCAATGATTGTGCACATGAATGTTTTCCATAGCTGCACAATCACAGACTTTTTAAAAAGGTGCTATATTTTTAATTATTTAAACTCAAGGGAAAGGGATATCAAACTGATATAATAAGCTTTTCAGACACAATGTATTATCCATTTATGTAAAGTGTTATGCTTTCAGGCAGCAGCCTTTAATAGGGTAGGTGTGATCTCCAGTTGAGCATGTGATTGCAATGTAATTTATCAGCAAGTGACATTTTCGCAGATTAATTTACTCTAATTGCCTGTGAGCTTCAGATCCATAATGAAGATGAGTAACTTTGTCAGCAATCTTTTGATAAAGATCAAAGATCATAGCTAGACAATTAGCTGTCACTCAAGAATTTGTCCATTGATTTTGGGGTAAACATTGTCATTATTGCAATTCTTGGTTAGATGTGGTACTTTCATCCCCAATTGCTCAGGAAGGTGGTGATGAACTATCTCCTTGAACTGCTACTGCTTTTTGGACATCCGGTGGCGCTGTTGCTGGCTGCCTCCGCCTTCAGTCCAGCATCTTTTTGTTTTTTTGTTATGTTTGAAGAGCGTTTTTTGTGGGGTTTTTTATGTCTTGATGTGGGGAAAGAGGGTACGGTAAGGGGGATACCATCCTTCAGTCGCTTCCTGGAGAGGATGTGACTATTATTCGAGTCACGTCCTCGCCCCCCCCCCCCGCGGCCTACCTACTGGATTGGCGCGGCCTTTCCTGCCAGGATGGACTAGAGCTCCAGCAGCAGCGGCGGCGCAGCGTTGGATACATCGCGGGGCGGGCGATGCCTTACTGGGGATTGCTGTTTGCTCTGGAGTGCTGGGCCTGCTGCACCAACATCGCGGAGCTGTGGTTCGAGGAGCTCCTAATGCGGGCGGTGCTGACCAACATCGCGGAGTCCTGCGACTCCGCCCGGCTCGGCCTGTGGACTTCGGGAGCCGCGGAGGTGGCTGATCTGGAGGTCCGGGCCACTGAGGATGTTCTCCGCCAGGGTTCGGCGTCGGGTTTCCATCATTCCCGGCGAGCAGGCCTGAGCATCAGGCCGCCCGTGGCGGCGACTGCGGGTGCTCGGGAGGCCCCGACCACGGGTGAACATGTGGGAAGATCGGCGGGAGGCTGGCTGGACCATGGTACCTTCCTCAACTTTGGTGTCGCTGTGGGGTTATGTTGTGTCGTGGACTTCTATGTTTGTGCTTTAAAAAAAAATATGGTTTATTTATTTAATATTCATTTTTATGTTACTTGACTGTAAGGAAAATCCATTTTGTTGTCTCTTATGAGATAATGACAATAAATTGAATACAATACTAGCAGAGCGTTTGATGGCACTGGGCCTGTACTCGCTGGAGTTTAGAGGAATGAGGGGGGACCTCATTGAAACATACAGACTAGTGGTTGTTGATTGGTTACTTCTTACTAACCAATTGTAGTGCTTGTTAGTAGTAGCTCCGCCTGCTATGCGGTTTATATTATCAGGAGTTTGCTTACGTAATTTAGTCTGAGAAGCTGCTAGTTACTGTAACACCTTGCAGACGAATGCTTTAAGAGTGCGTTAATAAATATGTGTTGTACCTTAACATGTGCACGACTCGACTCATTACATGGTGTCAATAAGTGATTTCTTACCCACCCTGTTTAAGTTTATCGGGTTTTATTTTGTCCCGTTTGTTTTATGTGCCTGTTATCCATCCTGGCAAACTCGTCTCGCCGTCCTAGTCCTCTGATCTTTGACCTTGATATTGTTGAACGTTGGCGCCTCTTCGAACGTGACTGCACTCACTACATTCGTATTGTTCATCGCAACGTTCCGCCAGAGGTACGTGCTTCCGTACTATTAAACCTGGCTTGCCCCGAGGCAATGAAGCATATGGATCATTTTACTTTTGCTCCTGCTGTTTCACAACGGTCTGGTCCAGGTGCCTGTAGAAACGATTGATGACCCTGCAGTTCTGCTTGCAAAGTTTAGACAGCTGTGTGACCTCCCTTTGAACTCTATAATCGAACGCAGCAAGTATTTTGCTCGTATGCAACAAGTGGACGAGCCAATAGAGTGCTTTATCAGCAACTTGAAACACTGTCATTTTGAAAATTTATGCGATGATCTTATCCGCGGCAAACACGTTGGAGGTATGCTCAGTGATAAGGTGAGAGACGAACTGCTTTGTAACACTGAACTGACTCTAAATCAAGCCAAACATGCCTGTTGGGTCGCAGAGATAATGGCTTCTCACACTGAGTCTGTTACCTCTGGGCAGCGCACCCAGTATAGTGTCAACCTTGCCGATATCTTCTATCGTAAAAAGCATCCCCAGCCTTCCTCTCCCTGGCAGCAGCAAAGGGCTGCTGCTCGATGTCCTAATTGTAACAAATCTCATGCTCCGGGTCGGGAATTCTGCGTGGCTTATGGTAAAATTTGCAACTACTGTAAGAAATTCAATCACTTTGCAAAATGTAGCCATTCCCGTGCGATTCGAACCGGCCCAAGGATGAATTTGCACCTGTTAAAACATGAGCCAGCTGATAACGAAAACCAAGAGCTGGAGGAGCCATCCCCCGCTCTCCTCTCTGAAAGCGAAGATAACAGTTCAACCATTCACTCCCTTTTCCCTTCCTCTAACGAGCAACTCGACCCTGAAGTCACCACAATTGTGAATAACAAGACTGTAATCGCTAAGATTGATACAGGAGTGAGGTGTAATGTCATTTCCTTATCTGAATACGTGAAAAATATACGTAATGCTGAGCATGTTGAAAAACTTCGGCCACGCTACGGGCCTACGGTGGTGATGTTCTGCACCCACTTGGAGAAACTGATTTAAACTGCATCAGAGACTCACAGTCTCATACCCTTAAGTTTTATATTGTCCGAGGGGACTCTGAAACTCTGTTTAGTATCAATGCATGCCACGATCTGAGCCTAGTCTACTTTGGCAGTGCTGTCCATCAACTCTTTCTTGCTGGGGGCTAGAGAACTGTTTAACGATGAGCTTGTTAAGCTGCCCCTCAAATACAACATCGCCATTGATCCCAAATCACTCCTGTGGTCCAAGCACCACATCGTGTTCTGCTTGCCATGTGCGACAGAGCACACAAAGTGCTCCAGCTGATGGTCTCCCTGGGTGTTATTGCTACAGTTACTGACCCATCTAACTGAGTTTCCACCATTGTGGTTGCAACAAAGAAAAACAAGGAAGAAATCCTTGCTGCATCAACCCCAGGGACATCAACACAGCTATCAAATACCCAAACTACCCTAAACGAACGGTGGAGGAAGTTGCTGCTCGAATAGGCAAATCATCTGTGTTTTCCATTCTGGAGCCCGTTTTGGCAGATCCCACTGGACCCAGACTCGTCCAACCTTACTACGTCTGGCACCCCCTTCGGCTGTTACAAATTCCTGAGAATGCCCTTTGGCATCAATTTTGCCAGTGAGGTTTACCTGTGCATCATGGAACTACTGTTTCCGGGGTATCCATGCGCCATCATTGTTGATGACATTCTCATTTACGGGTGCGACTTGGCTGAGCACGACGCCAATCTGAAGAAGTTGCTGGACCATGCCAAAGACATTCAGCTCAAACTCAATCACCTGAAATGTAAGTTTTGGGTCCCTGAAGTTACCTATGTTGGGCATGTTTTCACAAGTGATGGTCTCAGAACAGACCCATCAAAAACCGTTGCTATCAATAAAGTGTCGGTTCCTGCCGACGTTACGAGTTTACAAAGGTTCCTTGGAATGGTTCCTTCAACCATTCCTTGGAATGGTTCCTTCAACTACCTGGGGAAATTTATTCCCAACCTCAGCGATATATCTGCCCCCCTGCGGGAACTGACACACATAGACACTGCATGGTCCTGGTATCCACAGCACCAAAGAGCTTTTGATATCCTCAAGTTGCAGCTGACCTGCGCACCAACCCTCGCCTACTTTGCTTTAGAGTTGCCAGTGACACTCACATGTGATGCGTTCCAGTAGGGACTTGGCGCTGACTGCCTACAGACCACTACCGATGGAGATTGCATGCCAGTTTCATATGCCTCCCGCACACTGACTGACACTGAACAACGTTACGCCCAAATTGAAAAATAATTGCTCGCAGTGGTTTTCGCCTGCACGAAATTCAAAGACTTTATTTTTGGGAAGTCTGTGACTATAGAAACAGGCCACTGGTCACTATCTTGAATATACCCATCCAAGCCGCTCCGGCTCGCCTGCAACGGATGATGATGCAGCTGCAGTGTTTTGATTTCAACATTGTCTACAAAAATGGCAAGGACATGCACATGGCTGACACGCTATCAAGGGCCCCACGCAAAACCAGCGAACAACAGCCCTCTGAACAGGACCAGTTCTCAGTAATGAAGTTATCGTATGTTCCACTGATTGCCTAAGCAGCCTGGCAGAGCACACGGCTGCTGATGAGACTTTACAATTGCTGTCCGCAGTCATCCGGTGTGGCTGGCCGGATAAACAACACAGCACCCCGCTCGCGATCCGCCCACACTTCCTGGTTCGCGACGAGCTGGTGATACAGGACGGGATTATAGTCAAGGGCCACAAGGCAGGTGTCCCAGCCATTCTCCGGGACAAGTACGTCAATGCCGTCCACAGGGGCCACCCCGGCGTGGAGGCAACCTTACAACAGGCACACAGCATGTTTTACTGGCCTGGCATGACCCAGTACATACGTGACAAAACTGAAGTCTGCGCCATCTGCAAAAACCTGATGCCACACCAGCAGAAGCAGCCTTTACTGCCGCACCCGGTTCCTCATCTACCGTGGTCCACGGTAGCCACCGACATATTCAAATGGCATGGGAAATATTACCTGGTTCATGTCGACCCTTATTCGGGCTGGTCTGATATTGATCTACTCCAAACCATCACATCTGAAGCAATTATCCAGAAGTTGCAACGCCATTTCTCCATGCACGGTTCACCTGCATGCCTTCTATCCGACAACGGTAGTCAGTTCACGAGCCAGCTTTTCAAAAACTTCGCTCAACGATGGGACTTTCGACATATCACCAGCAGCCCTGAGTTTCCGCAGTCCAACGGACTCGCCAAACGAGCCGTCCGAAGCGCAAAAAGACTAATGGAGTATTCTTACCTTGCTAAATCTAATGTCTACCTGGACCTGCTCAATTTAAGGAACATTGCCAGGGATCCCTAACTGGGTTCTCCAGCCCAACGACTGATGTCTCGTCGAACACATGCTGCCCTGCCTGTGCCCCAGCAGCTTCTGCAGCCACAGGTCCGTTCTCCGCCCGCAGTCTAGAAACAACTACAATTCAAACGCGATGCCCAAAAACGTTTTTTTGACAAGTCCAGTAAGCCACTTAAACCTCTCTCCAGTGGACAGGTTGTTCGCCTCCAGATCTACAAGGGCTATGGTCGTCTGGGTCACATCCACAGCCCTGCCAAAGAACCTCGCTCCTACCTGGTTAGCGCGGACGGGGCCATTTACAGACTCAACCATCAACATCTCATTCCTGTGAAGGCACCACATCCTGCGGTATCCAGAGGTCTCGCATTTTGTATACCTTCCCACTACCATGTCGGCTGCTCCACTACCAGAGACTGTGTCCCCCGCGGCCTCTCCACGGCATTCAGCGCCCAGCTCGTCTATTTCACCACATCCACTCGGCGGGTCTCTGGTGCCGTCCCCGGTCACTTCCCCGGTCCCTTCCCCGATCCCTTCCCCGGTGAAAGGAGGAGACGCGGATTTGTACCACACATGCGCCGGACGGGTCAGCAGGCCACCCTTGGTTACGGTGATTTTGTGTAACCATCTATACTTCCCCATTTGCGTTATTAGCGTTTTGGTTACTGTATTGTTTAGCCACCATGTATCCACGTATCTATGTTTTATTTTGTTTCTACAAGGAAAGATGTAGATTGCTTACATCTTACTAACAAATTGTAGTGCTTGTTAGTAGTAGCTTCGCCTACTATGCAGTTTATATTATCAGGAGTTTGCTTATGTAATTCAGTCTGAGTAGCTGCTTTAAAGAGTACTTTAATAAACATGTGTTGTACCTTGACATGTGCACAACTCGACTCATTACAGTGGTTTCTTTAGGTATGTGAAGAGGAAAAAATTAGATAAGACCAAAGTTAGACCATTGAAGACTGAAAAAGGTGAATTTATTATGGGGAACAAGGAAATGGCAGACGAGTTGAACAGGTACTTTATATCCGTCCTCACTAAGGAGGACCCAAACAATCTCCCTGATCTACTTGTGGCCAGAGGATCTAGGGTGACGGAGGAACTGAAGGAAATGCACATTAGGCAGGAAATGGTGTTGGGTAGACTGATAGGACTGAAGACTGGTAAATCCCCAGGGCCTGATGTTCTGCATCCCAGGGTACTTAAGGAAGTGGCTCTGGAAATTGTGAACGCATTGGTGATAATTTTCCAATGTCCTATAGACTCAAGTAAACGTCTCCTTCCTTAAGTACCCTGGGATGCAGAACATCAGGCCCTGGGGATTTACCAGTCTTCAGTCCTATCAGTCTACCCAACACCATTTCCTGCCTAATGTGCATTTCCTTCAGTTCCTCCGTCACCCTAGATCCTCTGGCCACTAGTAGATCAGGGAGATTGTTTGGGTCCTCCTTAGTGAGGACGGATATAAAGTACCTGTTCAACTCGTCTGCCATTTCCTTGTTCCCCATAATAAATTCACCTTTTTCAGTCTTCAATGGTCTAACTTTGGTCTTATCTAATTTTTTCCTCTTCACATACCTAAAGAAACCACTGTAATGAGTCGAGTTGTGCACATGTCAAGGTACAACACATGTTTATTAAAGTACTCTTTAAAGCAGCTACTCAGACTGAATTACGTAAGCAAACTCCTGATAATATAAACTGCATAGTAGGCGAAGCTACTACTAACAAGCACTACAATTTGTTAGTAAGATGTAAGCAATCTACATCTTTCCTTGTAGAAACAAAATAAAACATAGATACGTGGATACATGGTGGCTAAACAATACAGTAACCAAAACGCTAATAACGCATGTGCACAACTCGACTCATTACAGTGGTTTCTTTAGGTATGTGAAGAGGAAAAAATTAGATAAGACCAAAGTTAGACCATTGAAGACTGAAAAAGGTGAATTTATTATGGGGAACAAGGAAATGGCAGACGAGTTGAACAGGTACTTTATATCCGTCCTCACTAAGGAGGACCCAAACAATCTCCCTGATCTACTAGTGGCCAGAGGATCTAGGGTGACGGAGGAACTGAAGGAAATGCACATTAGGCAGGAAATGGTGTTGGGTAGACTGATAGGACTGAAGACTGGTAAATCCCCAGGGCCTGATGTTCTGCATCCCAGGGTACTTAAGGAAGTGGCTCTGGAAATTGTGAACGCATTGGTGATAATTTTCCAATGTCCTATAGACTCAGGATCAGTTCCTGTGGATTGGAAAGTAACTAATGTTATCCCACTTTTTAAGAAAGGCGTGAGAGAGAAAACAGGGAATTATAGATCAGTTAGCCTGACATCGATGGTGGAGAAAATGCTGGAGTCAATTATAAAAAAATGAAATAGCGGCACATTTGGATAGCAGTAACAGGGTCGGTCTGAGTCAGCAGGGATTTACGAAGGGGAAATCATGCTTGACTAATCTTCTGGAATTTTTTGAGGATATAACTGGGAAAATGGACAAGGGAGAGCCAATGGATGTAGTGTACCTGGACTTTCAGAAAGCATTTGATAAAGTCCCACATAGGAGATTCGTGGGTAAAATTAGACCACATGATATTGGGGGTAGATTGCTGACATGGATAGAAAATTGGTTGGCAGACAGGAAACAAATAGTAGGGATTCAGAATGGCAGGCAGTGACTAGTGAGGTACCGCAAGGCTCGGTGCTGGGACCGCAGCTATTTACAATATACTTTAATGATCTAGAATGAAGGGATTAAAAGTAAAATTAGCAAATTTGCGGATGACACAAAGCTGGGTGGCAATACGAACTGTGAGGAGGATGCTATGAAGATGCAGGGTGACTTGGACAGGTTGTGTGAGTGGGCAGATGCATGGCAGATGCTGTTTAATGTGGATAAATATGAGGTTATCCACTTTGGTGGCAAAAATAGGAAGGCAGGTTATTATCTAAATGGTGTCAAGTTGGGAAAAGGAGAAGTACAAAGGGATATGGGGGTCCTTGTTCATCAGTCACTGAAAGAGAGCATGCAGGTACAGCAGGCAGTGAAGAAAGAGAATGGCTTGTTGGCCTTCATAACAAGAGGAGTTGAGTACAGGAGCAAAGAGGTCCTTCTGCAGTTGTACAGGGCCCTAGTGAGACCACACCTGGAGTATTGTGTGCAGTTTTTTTTTCCAAATTTAAGGAAGGACAATCTTGCTATTGAGGGAGTGCAGTGTAGGTTCACCAGATTAATTCCCGGGATGGAGGGACTGTCATATGTTGATAGAATGGAGCGTCTGGGCTTGTATATTCTGGAATTTAGGATGAGAGGGGATCTTATTGAAACATATAAGATTATTAACGGTTTGGACACGCTAGAAGCAGGAAACATGTTCCCGATGTTGGGGGAGTCCAGAACCAGGGGCCACAGTTTAAGAATAAGGCGTAAGCCATTTAGAACAGCGATGAGGAAAAACATTTTCACATAGAGAGTTGTGTGTCTGTGGAATTCTCTGCCTCAGAGTGCAGTGGAGGCAGTTTTCTGAATGCTTTCACAAGAGAGTTAGTGGAGTCAGGGGATATGGAGTGAAAGTAGGAACGGGGTACTGATTGTGGATGATCAGCCATGATCACATTGAATGGCGGTGCTTGCTCGAAGGACCGAATGGCCTACTCCTGCACCTATTGTCTATTGTCTATTATCTATTGTCTATTGTGAATGGCTTGGATAGAGTGGATGTGTAGAGGATGTTTCCACTAGTGGGAGAATCTTGGACTAGAGGTCATAGCTTCAGAATTAAAGGACGTTCATTTAGGAAGGAGATGAGGAGGAATTTCTTTAGTCAGAGGGTGGAGAATCTGTGTAATTATTTTCCACAGAAGGCTGTGGTGGCCAAGTCAGTGGATATATTTGAGGTAGAGATAGATAAATTCTTCATTAGTACAGGCTTCAGAGGTTATGGGGAGAAGGCAGGAGAATGGGTTTAGGAGGGAGATAGATCAGCCATGGTTGAATGGCGGAGTAGACTTGATGGGCCGAATGGCCTAATTCTGCTCCTATCACTTATGATCCTTCTGGTAAAGGTACTCCCAATGTGATGTTCGATAGCAAGCACTAAGATTTAAACTTTGTGACAAAGAAAGTACAGGGATATATGCCAATATGTGGAAGGTGTATGACAGAGAGAGGGATCGTCAGATGTAGGTGTTTCCATGCATCAGTCCTTCGTGTTTTTAGACGTTGGGCATTTGGGCAGTGCTATCAGTATAGAATAAATGAGGAATTATGATAGATTTTATAGATGTGTAAATGGTGCATACAGTGCTAATTAAAATGAATACTTTGTCCTATATGGTGTCAGAACATTGGTAGACCAGACAACTCAGTATGCCAATCCACAAGCCGAGCTTTGTATTTAATTGGAAATCATTTAATTAACTGAATTTAAATTGACTTGAATTGAAATTGACTTGCTCGCCAAGGCTGCTAGATTATTGGTCCTATAAATTAACCTCTGCTCTTTCATTTTCTAACTGGATTCTGCAGAAAGGTATGACACAAAATGCTAGAGAAGTCAGAATAAGGGTTTTGACCTGAAACATCACTATCCATGTTCTCGAGGGATGCTGCCTGACCCGCTGAGTTACTGCTTTTTACCTTTCCTTGGTAAACCAGCATCTGCAGTTCCTTGTTTCTGCATTAAAGTATATGCGTATAAATATAAATTGAAGCGACATAATGTACAACAATGACAGTTCGGCAGTCTGCCTGCATCCATTGCCCAAGCTGAGACATGAAGAGAAGCTTCTTAACCTTCTTATAGCAACAAAGTTGAAGCCAAGAGAATCATTTCCCATCATTAAAAAATGAGAACAGAATTTAAAAATTCTCTGTGTATTTGTACAGTGTTAGATTATAGAATAGCATCACACCACCACTGCCTTTTGGTCAATACTTTATGAGCCAACAACTGTCAAATGTCATATGTACACCCAAACCACAAATGTCATGAGTGGGAACGGAACATTTCCAGAATTCTAACATATTTCGAATTAATTCCTGAAAACTCAACACAAGACAGAGCACAAATTGTTTTCGGAAACTTCATTAAAAATAGCAGGATATGCATTCTTGTCTGTACCCCCCTATTCATTTAGTCCCACTCCCATATCATCACTACGATTGCTTAACTGAATCGATTAAATGAAAATTGAACTTTGCCATGATGATTTAGCCACCTAACAAATGCACGTGACATTTCCTTGTTCCATCTTTTAATGCAGGTATTAATCTTTCACTTTAACTGGGTTTTCACCCCTATTAAAATGGTCAACCGACAAATGTCATATGCACTTGTTAAGCTTGCACCATTAATATTTCAGACAGTGCTTCAAAGCTATTATACATGTTGTAAGAATAGCCATTGATCTAGAGTGAGGATTAATCTTTGCTTTACCAGAAACCTAATTCAACTCTTAATCTTTTGCAAGCTGTTTCCTATTTAAAATGTACATTTGAAAACAACATCATCTTCTTCTCTCTGAAGTTAAATGTTACCACAATTTTTCAATCGAAACGCTAATTAGGTGAGGATTTTGAGGTTGAGGGCTCAAAAGGGCTGGTAAGGTTGTCACAGCAGTTCAGGAATCCATCCTCCCAACAAAATTCTCTGATTGTAGAGGGAATGTTTAAAGGGAATGAGTGGCATTGGCTCTGCAGAGTACAAACGTGTTGCCATTCAGGATGAAGGTGTTCATTGTCTGTCAACCCAGGCTGTTGGTGGGAAGGGACAGAATAAAGGCAGACTTTTTGACTCAGACCGACTCAAACCCACCTTCAAAGGTTCAATATAGTTTCCTCATAGAGCAGCAGGGCTAAAGGCATAGTCAATATGGACTTTAACAAGATCTTTGATGTTCCGCAAGGTAGGCTGCTCGTGCAGGTTAGATCATATGGGATGTAGGGAGATCTTTCTGTTTTTCATAGAGACCACCTCATTTTGCATCTCCTTGATTCACTCAACCCTTCATAGAAACATATAAACATAGAAAATAGGTGCAGGAGTAGGCCATTCGGCCCTTCGAGTCTGCACCGCCATTCAATATGATCATGGCTGATCATCCAACTCAGTATCCCATCCCTGCTTTCTCTCCATACCCCCTGATCCCTTTAGCCACAAAGGCCACATCTAACTCCCTCTTAAATATAGCCAATGAACTGGCCTCAACTACATTCTGTGGCAGAGAATTCCACGGATTCACCACTGTGTGTAAAAAAATGATTTTCTCATCTCGGTCCTAAAAGACTTCCCCCTTATCCTTAAACTGTGACCCCTAGTTCTGGACTTCCCCAACATCGGGAATAATCTTCCTGCATCTAGCCTGTCCAACTCCTTAAGAATTTTGTAAGTTTCTATAAGATCCCCCCTCAATCTTCCAAATTCTAGCGAATACAAGCCGAGTCTATCCAATCTTTCTTCATATGAAAGTCCTGCCATCCCAGGAATCAGTCTGGTGAACCTTATCTGTACTCCCTCTATGGCAAGAATGTATTTCCTCAGATTAGGAGACCAAAACTGTATGCAATACTCCAGGCGTGGTCTCACCATGACCCTGTACAACTGCAGTAGAACCTCCCTGCTCTTATACTCAAATCCTTTTGCTGTGAATGCTAACATACCATTTGCTTTCTTCACTGCCTGCTGCACCTGCATGCCTTACTTTCAATGACTGGTGTACCATGACACCCAGGTCTCGTTGCATTTCCCCTTTTCCTAATCGGCCACCATTCAGATAAAAGTCTACTTTCCTGTTTTTGCCACCAAAGTGGATAACCTCACATTTATCCACATTATACTTCCCACCCAAACCTCCCCCTCACAATGAATTTTCACTTGCATCCGCAAGAGATGCAAATCCTTTCCCTACACCTCCTCCCTCACACCCATCCAGGTGCCTCAGCAGCCCTTCCAGGAAAGACGGAGGTCCACATGCACCTCCTCTAACCACACCTCCTGCATTTGGTGTACCCGATGTGGCCTCCTTACATCGATAAGACCAAGTGTAGACTAGATGCCGAACATGTCCTCAGACCGCCAGGGTCTGCAGGACCATCTCTTTTCAACCTTTTTTCCCCACCTACTGCAACCAGTTTGAAAAGATCATGACCCAAAACATCGGCAATTCATGTCCCCCAGAGATACTGCCTGGCCCACTCAGTTATTCCAGAACGTAGTGTTTTTTTGTAAGCATTTGAAGTTCCTTGTGTATCCCTGAATGTTTGATTGTATGTTCCAGTTTTACAAGATGTTGGTGAGGCTATAAATGAATGAGTGTGTTTAGTTTTGCACATCCCACCTATAGGAAATATTACCATTAAGCTGTAAAGAGCTGAAATTTCCTTCAACTTTAAAGAACACTAAAAGTATAGAAAGACCAGCAATATATGCTACCATTACATGACATCACAACATGCCTTAATGTTCATGCTGGAATTCTGGATTTCAACTCTCCAGATAGCACCCCCTCTTAATTTTGCACAGCCAAACATGTGTTTTACAGCAGAAAGGAGTCTCATAGAACAAAGAATAGGCCCTTCAGCCCACAATTTTCATCCTGAAAATGATACCATTTAGACCAGTCTCCTCCCGTCTCATGTTATAGAGTCCCTTCAGTATTATTTCATGGAAACCTCTGCTACCGTGTGCGGACGTGGCATCGAAGGACAAGAAGCCGAAGCAATAAATGGAAGCCAAATAACCGAACGGAAACAAAGCCGAAGCCAAATAACCGAAAGCGTGCAAAGCCGAAATGCCAACTAACCGAATCGCCTACAAGCTAACTCAACAAATGGCCGCTCTGCCGAAATAACGGACATGACGTCGCCGGGGGGGGGGGGGGGGGCGGGACTTGTCAACGATTGGTCCAGACCCCCGCGTCCATCACATCACTGGCCGATGTAGACGGGAGGGTGGTGGTCATTTTCCCACACAAGCCATAGGTGACTGGGCACTCTGACCCGAGCACCAAGTTGTAAGAGGCCGAAGAAGCGCATCCCTCGGGACAGCCCCCACTCTCCCATGGCCACGGCCGCCCTCCGCCTCGTCTCCCCCGTGCGGTTGCATTGTGACGTGCTTTGTGTCGGCAGCGCCGGGTGGAGCAGAGATGTGGGACAGGCTGGTCCCTCTGCCCACCCAGATGCACCACCATCGGACCCCCACCCCCACACCAGGGTGATTCACTCCCCGACCCCCGGACCACGACCCACAGATGAGGTGATTCACCCCCCACCCCGCCATGGGGACAAGCAGCTCAGGGCATTGGCAGCCATAGTAAATCGCTTTTAAAACTTTGGGGGGGGGGACACACACACACATTACCTGGCGGGCCGATGAAAAAACAATTTTAACTACTCCCACTTCCCCCCCCCTCCCCCCACCACAACAACAAGAAGCACGTTTTATTTATTACCGTCTGGTTGCCTGCGTAACGCACACAAAATTACCACACACACACAGCTCTGTAAACGTTTAACGATTCATCATCAATAACATTCCATTAGTATACTGTCAAAGAAATGCGTTGCGCCATTTAACAAATAGACCCAAGACACAACATAATTTACATAAACATCCATCACATTGCTGTGATGGAAGGCCAAAAAAACGTATCTCTCCACTGCACTCTCCCCCCCGATGTCAGAGTCAAAGTCAAAGTCAAAGCCCCCGGCGGGCGATGGTGATTGTCCCGTGGCCATTAAAGCCACGCCGGGTGATGCAAGGTCGCACACCGGGTTCTTGTTGTTAGAGCCCCCGGCGGGCGCTCGCAGAGACCCACGGCCATTCCAAGCCGCGCGGGGCGGTGCTGTAAGTGCTTCAACCCCGCAACTCGGGCGGGAGAAGTCGCCGTTGCGGGAGCCCTGAAAAGCGGTCTCCCTCCAGGGACCCGCGGGCTCCCGGTGCCGCCGTCCGCCAGACCCGCAGTTGCAGCCTCCGAAACTCCGGAGGTCGGGCCGCAGCAGCATCCACCACCGCTCCACCCGCTCTGGACTCGGCCAGCTCTGCGACGGTGAGGTGAGTAGTCGGCACCAGAGACTGAAGATGGACACAAAAAGCTGGCGTAACTCAGTGGGACAGGCAGCATCTCTGGAGAGAAGAAATGGTTGACATTTCAGGTCGAGACCCTTCTTCAGACCTGAAGAATGAGTTTGAAGGGTTTCGACCCGAAACGCCATCCATTCCTTCTCTCCAGAGATGCTGCCTGTCCCACTGAGTCACTCCAGTATTTTGTGTCTATCTTTGATGTGACAGTTGTCTCATTTCATTGGCTTCATGGAAGAGACGCTTTACATGCCGCTTGCATCTATTCATCCAAGTATGCTCTTAATGAAATCTCACATCTTTGCGAGGGTGGGATGGAATGGATGTAGCCACAGGCTAAAGCAAAGGCATAGTTAGGACATAGAAATAATCCCACCACTTAATTAACCAGGTTCCTGAATGTAAGAACTATTAAAACATGTAACATTTTTGTTTTTAAATCAGGAACTCTTTTATGAATTTTAATCTGGCGCATCACAGTCAGTGACTCTGAGTGAGCAGAGGGACCAGCCTGTACCACACCTCTGCTCCACCCAGCGCTGCCGACACACAGCCCATCACAGTGCAGCTGCACTGGGGAGATGAGGTGGAGGGCGGCCGTTGTTGTACTTCGTGGTCCGGTATCTGTTATACCATTGTTATAGAAACATAGAAACATAGAAAATAGGTGCAGGAGTAGGCCATTCGACCTTTCGAGCCTGCACCGCCATTCAATATGATCATGGCTGATCATCCAACTCAGTATCCTGTACCTGCCTTCTCTCCATACCCCCTGATACCTTTAGCCACAAGGGCCACATCTAACTCCCTCTTAAATATAGCCAATGAACTGGCCTCAACTACCTTCTGTGAAAAATGATTTTCTCATCTCGGTCCTAAAAGACTTCCCACTTATCCTTAAACTGTGACCCCTAGTTCTGGACTTCCCCAACATCGGGAATAATCTTCCTGCATCTAGCCTGTCCAACCCCTTTAGAGTCCTATTGCTGTTATGACTCTGGAATGACCATAAGTACACGTAATTAGGGATTTGAAGCTGAGCATAAATCTAGGCTCTGTTTATTTCACAGTTATCTGGAACCAGAGTGCCCTGCCCATATTACGTAATTCCCACATATACATGTTGCTACGCGGGCAAATAAAGTAGTCCTTGTGATATAACAAAGTAGTCCTTGCAATATCACAACATTGGTCGTTCCTCCTCTTTATATTTGGTCAGAGTCCTATTGCTGTTTCTCTCAACAAATTAATTCGACTGAGGGTACCTAGGTGAAGCAGTGGGGACCAAAACCTGGTTCCTCCAGTGGAGGAACATCTTTCAACTGCACTCGATTCCGTCTTAATCTATTTCCATTTGGCATTTCAATGATGTAAGATCTTGATTAGGGTTCGTCACAGATTGTTCTCACTTCTGCTGGTATCCAGACATGTTGCTTGATCCCGAACCCAGACCTTCTGTCCAATGTGTAATGTTTTCAAGACTTGTCTCCTGACCGAATTGTCAAAATACACCTTCATTCGTTGCTTGTGCTCTTCAAGTCGCTCAAAGTTCCTCTGCCCTTGGTATGTCTTGTCCATGTCAAGGTTAGTGGGTAGAGTTGGCCGAATCTGTCTTCCAAACATTATCTCTGCTGGTGACGGTAACTTTGAATCAATCGGTATAGTAGGCAAGTTGAGTAAAGCTGCTGCCACACTCTGTTCCGTTGTCAAGGACTTCTTGATGACGGATTTCACCATTCTAACCATTCTCTCAACAAGTCCATTCGACTGAGGGTACCAAGGTGAGGACATCGTATAGGTGTTTCCCCATTGCTTGCACATGAACTTGAATGGTTCTCCAACAAATTGTGGGCCGTTGTCGGAGATGATTTCCGTCGGTGCTCCTAGGAGGCCAAATGTTGCAGTCACCATATTAGCAGCCATGGCACTCGTGGTGCTTGTTAGCTTATGCACCACCGGGAACTTGGAATTGTAATCTACCATAACAAGATATTGTATGTTGTCAAGTTCAAAGATATCCATTGCTATTTTGCTCTAAGGTGTGACTGGTATCTTGTGTGGTATCTCTGGAACTCTCTGCCACAGAGGGTAGTTGAGGCCAGTTCATTGGCTATATTTAAGAGGGAGTTAGATGTGGCCCTTGTGGCCAAGGGGATCAGAGGGTATGGAGAGAAGGTAGGTACGGGATACTGAGTTGGATGATCAGCCATGATCATATTGAATGGCGGTGCAGGCTCGAAGGGCCGAATGGCCTACTCCTGCAACTAATTTCTATGTTTCTATGTTTCTATGGTATGAGTGTTTCCCTTGTTTGCGCCGGCATGTGCTTCTGGCACTGACTACATCTTCGTACAAGATCATCAATGTGACGGTTCATGTTGGGCCAATAGACCATTTGGCTTGCTAGAAGTCTTGTATTTTCGATGCCCTGGTGGCCAACATGAGGTTTGTTAGGTATGTGATATAATTAGCATATGTGATGTCTTGTGCAAGTATGCATGCGCGGGGGAGACTCAAGGTGGCGTCCTGGAATAAAGAAGCTTGTTAGTTTACTTCCGTGTCCGAGCCTTATTCAATTCAGTTCTAAGCACCCAAATACACAACAAGGTTGATGCAGGATATCCCGTCTCATCGACTCGAATGATTACTTGCCTTCCTTTGAACATGGCCCCATTTGACATGCCCAATTTATCTCTAAAAGGCCAGTAGATCAGCAGGTCAGCAGATATCTCCTGTATGGTCGCCGGCCATCCAGAATGAATATACTGCATGACCATATGCACTACAAGTTTCTGTCTGCAGCTCCTCTTTTTTGAGTTTGCCGAAGTGCATCAAGTCGATGTCTAGTGTGTCTTTGACGTTGTCGAAGAAGATGCTCTCAACATGTACATCAAGATCTATGCTCTCTGTCTTCTGCGGGTTGGGCAGTCTGCTGAGAGTGTCAGCAACGATCATCTTTGCCCCAGGTTGCGCTCTATGGTGAAGTTGTATCCTTGCACCTTGATGAACATCCGCTGCAGTCGGGGTGGGGCACTTGTGAGTGGTTTGCCACAGATAATGACTTGTGATCTGTCAGCAATTTAAAATCTCGCCCAAATAGGTACGTATGAAACGTTGTGATTCCAAAGACTAAGGCAAGAATCTTGCGTTCAACATTGGAGTAGTTGGACTGTCATGAAGACAGAGCTTTCGAAGCGTATGTAACAGGCTGTCCTTCCTGTGAAAGGCATGCTCCTACTCCTTTCAATGATGCATCTACCTTGAGGGTGACAGGAGCATCTGGGCGATAGTACTGGAGTACAGATTCCTCTTGTATGCTGCCCTTCAGGTTGCTGAACGCCATCTGGTGGTCTTCTTGCCACAAGAACGGGACATCTTTCATCAGTAAATCCCTCAAGATGGCGACCGAGTCAGCATAGTTTAGGATGTAGGGCGACAAAAAATTCATCATCCATAGGAACCGTTGCAGATCTTATTTGTCCTGCGGTGTTGGCATCATGCGAATGTCCTTCATCTTACAAAGATCTGGTCTGATGCCTGTGTCTGCATAGTCTGCCCCGAAGAAGTTGATGGACTTAGCCTTCACTACGCACTTTGCACTGTTGAAAACTAGTCCTTCCTGGGATGCTGTCTCCAACAGCTTCTTCAGATTACTGGCATCCCGTGGATCCCACTGCGACAATATCATCTGCAATGCAGATGCATCCAGGAACCTGCTCTATGATTGTGTCCCAACGTTGCTGGAATATATCCTGGCTCACCGATAAGCCAAAAGGTAACCTTCTGTAGCAATACCTGCCAAAGGGTGTCCGGAACGTGGTAGGCTCCTGGCTTGTCTCATCAAATCGGACGGACCAATATCGCGCTTTTGCATCGAGTTTGGTGAACAATTTCCCATTGGCAAAAGCTGGATTGATTTCTTCAAGGGTTTGGATCTTGTGTGGGCAGCTTTTGAGACTTGCATTCAAACGTTTTGGGTCCAGGCAGACCCTGATCAATCCATCTTTCTTAACGGAGGTTGTCATTGAACTGCACCAGTCCATATGGTGAGTTACTTATTACTTATTCCACCATCCTCCATTCTATCCAACACGGCCCGCAACTTGTCTCTGATATGGACACTGCATTTCCTTGGTACATCTATGTGTGGTGTGGCCTTCTCCTTGAGATGAAGGGTGGCTGGCTCCTTGAAGTTGCCAATCCGGTCAAACTGATTAGGCCATCTCTTCATTAGGTCTCCCACCGAGTTGAAACTGTCTTGCTCCTTCCGAGCGTTTGATGGGTGCTCTTCTGTTCCCATGGCATGTATCGTGATGATCTGAAGTTGCTTGATACCTGGGAGACCTATGACAGTGGATCCTGCCATGTCCACCATGAAGAATTCTTGAGGACACCACATCGATCCCTGGTATCGGCATGAAATGGATATAGTTCCAAGACAAGGGATTTCTGTCCCATTATATGCCGTCAATCGGACTTTGCATGGTCGTAGGTACTGCTTATATTTGGCACATGAATACATGTCTCGTATGACCCAAAGGGGAAGGGTATTTCCTCCAGCTCCGGTGTCTATCTTCACCTTCAGTCGATGTTGCCCCTTCATCGATGGGCATATGATATTCAACACTGCAAATGCCTCGTCACCTATTGAAGGCATCCTGTCCAGAGTTGAAATTGTGATGGTATTGAAAAACTTATTAAATCTTTCATCTTGACTGTCGCAGTCCAATGCATAACCTCCCTGAGACTGTTGCCGTAGCTCGTCAACCTGTTTGTATTTGCCACTTGACAATTTAGATGGGTGTATATTACCCTTCTTAGACCTACAACAACTTGCCCAATGCCCTCTCTTGCCGCACTTCTTGCATGTGTCGCGATACGCTGGGCATTGCTTGGGCTTGTGAAACAAAGCACATTGGACACAAGGGTTTTGTCTCTCCTTATCTTGCAGCTTTTGCTTCGTTGTCCCTCTTGTCTTGACTGCATCTATATTGCAAGACCTGGGCTCTAAATCTGCAATGCACTGTCTGCCTGCCGCAATGGCCTCATACTGCCTGCCTAATGTAAGCGCCTCTGGAATGGTGTATCCCGGAGGCTTCTGTAGAAGCTCTCGCTGTAAACCTTCATAGGGCGTTGACGCGATTATCAACTCAATGATTCATTCATTGAGCTCAGGATCAGTGAAGTTACATTGGAGACTCTTTTCTCGACACCGGGTCACAAATTGATCGAGCAATTCTTCCGGTTTCTGGCGATACCGCATCAACTCCAACCTGTGGACTCTGAAATTTACCTTTGTCCTTAGCTGGCCCTCAAATAATGTCCGTATCTCCTCTGGCTTTTTTTGATCCTCTTCACTCAGACCTGACGCATTCAAATGACAGAGTCCTTCTACTTCTGAAGCAAGTTTTATCTCTGTTGCCTGCTTAGACACCGATGTGATTTCTAAGTCTTGCAGGCACAATTTCATCCTTATATATATATATAAAACTAAAAGTCTGATCTTGACCACTTCCTGTTATGTATATTGATTTTAGAAAAAACGCTGCCACTTACGGCTGTGATTTTAGGCCATCTTACTCAGAGTCCCCCTCTGCTGCGCAGGACAGGAGGATTTTTCGCATCGATTAAATAAAAGCGTTATTAGTGTTTAAAAAATGTTGAGATTCTCTCTCCTGAAGGCATTCCGAGGGACTATAAAACCAGGAAGTGTTGAGTGCCTCAGTCAGTCTCTGCAAGATGGGGGAGCAAGAGGGTAATGTCTCTCAGTCTGAGCTGTGAATAACACTGAACACATGTCTACTAAACTGTGAGTGGTTTTACTGACCTGTCAGTGTCCTTAATGTGGTTTGAAAATATAGTTTGGAAATTCTAAAGCTGTGTTGCCTTTGGTTTGGAAATGCTAAAGCTGTTTTGCCTTTGGTTTGGAAATGCTAAAGCTGTGTTGCCTTTGGTTTGGAAATGCTAAAGCTGTGTTGCCTTTGGTTTGGAAATGCTAAAGCTGTGTTACCTTTGGTTTGGAAATGCTAAAGCTGTGTTGCCTTTGGTTTGGAAATGCTAAAGCTGTGTTGCCTTTGGTTTGGAAATGCTAAAGCTGTGTTGCCTAATTAAAGTTGCCTTGCCTAATTAAAGTTGCCTTGATTAATTAAAGTTGCCTTGCCTAATTAAAGTTGCCTTGCCTTCTATATAATTAAAAGTCTAGTCTTGACCACTTCCTGTTTGCGCTTTATATTGATTTTAGAAAAAACCCTACCACGTACGGCTGTGATTTTTTGCCATCTTACTCAGATTCACCCTCCGCTCATCAGATGCCGAGGATTTTTCCCATTGATGCAAAATAAAAGAGTTATTAGTGTTTAAAAAATGTTTAAATTCTCTCTCCTGTCAATCACGCCATGAAGGCCACGCCCCTTCTGGTGGGAGGGGTGAGGGACTATAAAACCCAGAAGTGTGGGTGTAGCTCAGTCTCTGGAAGATGGAGGATGGAGCGGTCACGCCACTGTCTTTAGTGGCCTTGCACACTGCTTGAAATGGTATGAAAATGCACTTGAATTTGGTGGCCTTGCACCCTGTTTGAAATGGAATTTCAAGAAATAGCCGTGAGTCAACTGCCGGCCCACCAGCCTTGAGTCAGTGAACTGCCAGCACAACAGGCTTGAGTGATTGAGCTGCCAGCCCAAGAATCCATTCGGCCCACAATGTCCATACTAGCCCTCTGGAAACCAGTCCCTTCAGCCCACAACACCCATACTAGCACTCCAGAAAGCACCCCCCTCATCCCCCACTGGCCACCAATATTGGAATTGGTGGAGAGGTGGAATATTGTGTTGGGGAACCAGCCCTCCCATGTGATGCTGGGACCCAATGGGTCCCACTTAGTCTAGGATTTAATAAAATGCTGGAATACTGTGCAGCTTCGAGACCAAAGAAAAGAAAAGATGGTTCTCATATCCACCCACAAATGATTTAAAGACAGATGAATTATGCTGCAATCCATGATCTTTCCTTGATGTTCTTAGCTATTTATGAATATTTGTCAGGGCACTCATTTGGAAACATTTTGAGTATTTTTTGTATATACAGATCAGCTCCAAGTTATGCAGGGGTCCATTCCTGCAAACCGAATTATTTGCAAGTTGGAAATGCATTGTGAAACAAGTTTCCACAAAACGGAAGTCTGCAGTCCCGTAGCAACTGGAAAAACCATTCTTCCAGTCACCCAAATGCTCATTCATATGAGTACTGCGGAAATTCGATATTTGCGAGATGGACAGTTTATGTACAGTAATCTTTAGTAATTCTCTATCTGACATTCAGAAATCACTGAAGATTAATGGCTCACCTCTAAACCTCTCCCACCCCCACCCCCCAATCCTTCTATACTTCTCTTTACCTCAGGACAGCAGCTAACATAATCAAGGACTGGGCATTCTTTCTTCTCAGGCCAGAAGACACCCCAAGATGCTTGAAAGCACATACCACAATTGGAAATATAATCATGTTGAATTAATCAGATTACAGATTAATCTCCTTGTGTTCTTAATCATCAAGCCATTTATTGTAGGAGGCCATGTCGAGATGGATCCAGATCACCTCCAGGATTTGTCACCTTCAGTCGCTGTGTTTATCTGGCCCTGTGTGAAGGGATGAGCAAGCTGAACACGCTGCACCCTGGAGGCAGCCAGCAAGATGCAGCCAGGGCCCAGCTTCAGGTAGATATTTGGCAATATAAAGCCAAACACCATCGCACCACTGATTGCCCTGACATTCTTTGACATGAGGTAAAGTAAAGACCGAGCCTTGTGCAAGAGACATCTAAAATAGTAAGATTAAACGAGAACTTACCAGTTTGAAGTTTGATCTGTATTTTATGAGGAGTTACGATGAGGGATTACGTGAAGAACCCGCTCAGTGCGCAGGCGCGGCATACTTCCAAGCAGCGGTGTGGAATCACAGATAGACACAGTTATTTTGAAGTAAACATAGTAAAGATAAGGAGACATCAATTTATTAGTTTGATCCATATAATGAGGGTGGGAGCGGAGGGCACGTAATCCCTCATCGTAACTCCTCATAAAATACAGATCAAACTTCAAACTGGTAAGTTCTCGTTTAATCTTACTATTTACTTCGGAGTCACGTGAGTGACTACGTGAAGATTTCAAAGCTCTGTGATTTCAAACCGTGTAACAGTTTCATTTCACTCACTGCCGAAGTTCTTGAGGGAGGAAGTGTTATCGTAATGAACCAATGAGTCTATTTGTAGAAAAACACAATGGTATTTTTTAAACAATAACAACAAAGAATTAAGTTGCTCCCCTGGGCTTAAATTAAATATTTGCAGTTCGTAAATCTTTACTGCAAATAAACCAGGTTTTGCCAACGGCTTATTATAAAATTTCTGAACGGTCTTTTCCCTTCCCACCATCCTGCTGTAGCCAGGATGTGGTGTATAGGCATGTCCATTCTTTAGCCGTCGACATGGATGCTGCCCTGGTGGAATAAAATTTGTACATGTTAGTGTTTATCCCAGCAGTTTCTAGTACCTGCTTGAGCCATCTCGCAATGGTTTGGCTCGTACCCCACCATAAGGTTTTTGTGACTGACCCACAAGGCTTTTCATCTCCCTCGAATATTCTGGTTGTGTCTATGTAGGATAGTAGGTAGGTCATGGCACATAACCGTGGTTCTGGTGGGTAAGCCACGACTGGGTTAGGTGTTCCTGGTCTGCTCTGTTTGACCAGTCGCTGGATAACGACAGATCTGGTCTGGAGCTGTGATCATGTTGTCCAGTCGCAATAGGTGTAGTGACTGGACCCTCTGAGCGGATACAAGTGCCATCAACCTAAGCGTCTTTAGTGTAGCTTGCTCGAGGCCGGGGGATCTGGCTGGTGGCCATTCCCTGAGATATGTCAGGACCACACTGATATCCCAAATATGAGTATACCTGGGCTTAGGGCTTGATATTGTAAATGCCCTTCATCAGTTTTACCACCAGTGGATGGGATCCCATCGCCTGTTGTCCTGCCGCTGGTTTGAGATAAGCAGAAAGAGCACTCTGCGCTGTGTTGATGGCACTGTAACTGATCCCTACATCGTGGTGTAGATGGCCAGGAACTCCAGTATGTTGGTGGCTGTAGCTGTTGCGTATGTTGTCCATGTTTCCTGGCAGTACTTCTCCCTTTTTTGATGCTGGTTAAGTACTGCCTCTTGGTGGATGTTCGAAGGGATGCCGACATGGTGGTGATGGTTTGTTTGGACAATCCCAGTTCCAGGTAAGGTCTGTTCAAACTTGCAACCCTGGCGTTTAATTTTCTCATGGCATGGGTGTTTAGCTTACCTGGTAGGTAAGTAGCTGATAGCCAAATATGTCTTTCGACATACCATTGCCAAATCATGTTGACCAATTTGTCGCATGATAATGATTTTATGCCACCCATATGGTTAATATAAGCCATCACCGTAGTATTTATCAATTTGTAACCGAACATGCAAGTGCTGCATATTAGATACATATGCTTTTAAACCATAAAAGGCGCCCAACTTCTCTAGATAGTTAATGCCCAGTGTAAGTAGTAATG
The DNA here is from genome assembly GCF_010909765.2 of Amblyraja radiata. Taxonomy (NCBI): domain Eukaryota; kingdom Metazoa; phylum Chordata; class Chondrichthyes; order Rajiformes; family Rajidae; genus Amblyraja; species Amblyraja radiata. Next base: position 137,148,570 of record NC_045956.1, read on the forward strand.
ATGACTCTAGTTTAGTCCATCTACCACTTGTGCTGGATATGGAGTTAGTCGCTCCCCAGCCTTGAGCACTGGCATCTGTTTGAATAACTAAAGTAGGGTTAGTGATAAAGATAGGGCTGAAACTATGCCAAACGTTTTCTGCCCACCACTGTAGCTCTGATATTGCTTCAGTGGGTAAGTTCATGACACGATCATAGTGACCTGTATGTCGTTTTATTGCCCGTACCTTTGCTCTCTGTAAAAAATTTTGATAGTGCAAAGGTCCGAATTGTGTAGCCGGAAATGCTGCTACCATTTCCCCAATTACTCTTGCTACTTGTCGAATAGTTGGTCGCTCGTTGACCATTAATTTGTTGCATGATTGTGCTAATTCAACCATTTTTGCCTTTGGCAAGGTAACAGTCATATGGACTGAGTTAATTGTGAAGCCCAGGTAGTCCATGATAGTGGATGGCTTCAACTTAGATTTATCTGGATGTAGGACGAACCCCAGAGTTTCGAGGAGCTGTTTTGTAGCTGATACTGCTGCCACAGCCAATTCCATCGTTTTCCCTACTATGAGAATATCCTCCAGATATGCCATGACAATATGTTTTCTTAGTATTGCCATGGCTGGGTTCAAAATTTTGGTGAATAATCTTGGGCTGAAGTTCGCCCATAGGGCAATGCTTTGTACCATCCAGATAAATTTTAGGTATCTGCGATGATCCTTGTATATGGGTACTAGATAGTAAGCATCTTTAAGATAAATGCTTGCCATGAAGTGTCCTTTGGAATTCAGTTGTTTGGCAGTAACATATGTCTCCATTTTGAAATGTATATACTTAACAAATTTGTTTAGTGATGTTAAGTCAATGATGATGCGACAGACACCATCTTTTTTGGTTTTAGTGAATATATTCGATACAATTTCCAAAGGTTCATGTTTGGTCTTTTCGATGACCCCCTTTGTGATAAGTCTCACCAGTTCAGCTTGTCCCTCACGTTTCTCTTTGACGGAGGGAGAAATACCCTTTGGGGCCATTGTTGAACTGGCGGTGTTTTTTCTGACATGAATTGTATTTTATATCCTGTAATGTTGTTGAGTATATACTTGTCACTCGTGACCATACCCCATGCTTCTTTAAACAAGTGTAATCTCCCCCCTGTTAATAAAGCACCCTTATTCTCTATGCTGGTAGGGACCAGACCCATCTACCTCCATGGTTATTGGCGATTCTGTTTCTTCATTTTCCTGAAGATTTTGTTCTGACGTGCTGGCGATGTTGGGGGGAGGCGCATTTTCCAGAGGGTCCGCTGCGGGCCCTGAAAGATCTTTGGGGATAATGTGCGGACCCCAAGCGTTCACCAGTCCCATATTGCGGACGTCGACTGGTGGATGCCGTGGGGTGCTGCCACTTGGGTATCGGAGGTCTTGGTTTGCTCGTCCCGGGGCCTGCCCTCATTAGGCCGAAGGTTTTTGATGCTTCCTGCATCTCCTTCAGTTTTTATTGAAATCTTTCCCAAATGGCAGCGCGTCCGTCTCCGCAGCTGGGGCTTTACACAAGCCAGCAAATTTGGGATAGAGGGCAGGTCTTATGTTTCCCTCCGGAGATTGTTGATCTCAAATTGTGTGGTACACATTAATGCCAGCACATCCTGCTGGCAGGTATCCATCTCCGTGGTCTCCACGGAACGAGCAAAGGCTGTGATGGCTGACGTCAGGAGCCTTAGGATCCGCTGTAGCTTGAGTTCTTGGGTCTGGATGTGTGACCCACATGCCCCCAGATTTGGCTGTTGACACTTTTACTTTGAGGGCCTCACCGTTTTCTGGTGCTGTGTTGTTTCAGCACCTCAGCGAGCACCTTTTCCAGTAATGGTTGATGCTGGCCGCCATTCTTGGTTCCAGCGGTGCTCCATCCCGTGGGGTTGCTACAAGCGGTCCATCACACCCAACAGCTCTTCATGTTCCTGCACCCCTGGCATACTCCCGAATTCGTCCGCCTGCCCCTGTTCCAGACCAGCCCAGCCCTGGTCACCAATGCTAGCCTCCAGTAATGAGGGAGCAGAGGGCAGTGCATGAAGCACTGTGGAGGGGGTGCCTGACCTCCCTCCGCGAGAGCGCTCTTTCTGCGCATCTCGCTGGAGCTGCTCCAATTGCTGTTGGATGCAGCTCAGGCGGCTGTCTCTCCTCCATTTAGGTGGAGACATGTCCCCATCCGACGAATCGGACGCCACCGGCCGGATGCCTGTTCGGATGGCTAGACATCCAGCCCGCAGTTCAGGCACTAGCGGGACTGGGCTCGGCGCGGTGATGGGGATAGCGGGGCGACCGGTAATTGTTCCTACCGCCTGTTGCTGCCCCCCCCTGCAATGGAACGCTCCTCCGCTGGAGTCGAGCGGGGGACAGGTTCTTCTGGAGCTTTTGCCTTGTAGATGCGAGAGCGCCCCTCAAGCAGCGCGTCTCGCAGGCACTTGCTCCATGTGCCGCTCCAGCGACTCAGGCGGCTCTCTCTCCCCCCGTGCGGGAGGAGAGACGTCCCGTCCGACATCGGGAACACCTGCCGGATGCCTCTCGAGTGGCTATGCGTCCAGCCCGCTGCTTCAGGTACTAGCGGGCTGGCCTCGGCACGGTGTCGGGGAATTACGGAACACCGGGTCGCTCCTGCCGCCTGTTGCTGCCCCCCTCCCCAACGGGAAAACGGGGGACAGTTTTGTTCCAGAGCCTTTTTCTCTGCCTGTAAAAAACACAAGCAGAAAAAAGGCTCACCTGTAAAAGAAAACCCGACCTCAGGGTACTCACCTGACGGTCCGGTTCATCCTGTAACGGGACAGCCTAGCTCCCGTGGCAAGCCGCTGTTGCACTGCTGGCGTAATGCCGCGCCTGCGCACTGAGCGGGTGCTTCACGTAGTCACTCACGTGACTCCGAAGTAAAATCCGTTTAATGCTGCCAATAGTTAAACTAAAAACAAAAACAGGAACATTTTAAAGATGTAAAAAATTATTGAACATTCAAATTTTGAAGGAATTATAAACTTTGAAATAAATAATTGGGTCAATTTTACTTCGCTTTTCCCATCCAATTTACAGTCGGAAATTTAATTTATTCGGTTCAATTCAGGAACACTAGGCACAACCATCCCTTGGTGTATGTGTTTTGGACATGCAGCATCAAAGCTGTTACAATGTGATGTGTATTTTCAGTATCTGATATTCCAAAGTCCTCAAATGTAGTATAGTTTAATAAATGACATACATCCCATTTTTAGTTATTCATTTACAACAACCTGGACATCAGACGTTTAAAAAGTTATAAAACCTTGCCATATTTATGTATTTTTAAATCATTTTAGAAAGTATTAGGTAACAAGGAATTTATGTCTTTACTAATCCATTGAGATACTAAATTCTTTGAATCATTTTACTATTTGTATGCAACAAATTAACATTCTTGAAATTCACATAGATTCACCAGAAATTTTATTACCTTCGAAAAGAAATGAGTATAAAAATCTCATAAAATAGTTTTTTTGTTTTGTACTACAAATTCTAATTATCCTTGTCAAATGGAGAGTTAAATGCAGTTCCTCTAGACTGCATTCAGACGTTTGTGTAATAGAGGTATAAAAAAGACATTCCAAGATACACTAAATAAATCTAAAATGTGACTTTAAAGTTAGTGACCAAATATCCAAACTGACATCAGAACACACTCCAACACAGTTGAGTAACGACTTATCTTCAGACTTGGAACATTGCAGCCCTCAGCATTCAACAGTAAATTCAACAATTTCTGACTGAAAAAAGCTAAATGGAGATAAAGCTGCTCTTCCCTGTCCCTTTTGGAATACGTGCCTCATTACTTATTTCACTAAAACAAACAATAGTCATACAGCATAGAAACAGGCAATTCAGCCCACTACACCTGCACTGATCATTGGCCTGAAGCTTTCAATGTCTTGGCAATGCCAAGCCCAGGGGAGGCACAGTGGTGCAACGATAGAACTGCTGCCTCACTGCACCAGAGTGCCGGGTTTGACCATGGGCACAAAGAAAGAATGTACTGGGTGCACTCTCTGGGTGAGAATGGTCACTCTCATATCCTCTGTAAATCTATTATTAATTTCCCTAAATTTACGTTCTCAGCTTTTATGCTGAAAATACTTGACAGATCAGGCAGCATCTGAGAAAAGAGGAACATGGTTAACATTTCAGGTTGGAATGTAATGGAATACTTTATTATCACATGTGACAGGGCACTGTGAAATTCTTTGCTTGCATACCCAAGATATACAAATAGTCGCCACATACGGCATTGACAAAGTTACAAAGTACCCCCAACGGGTCCTCCATTGTTCTCCCCCACCCCCACCTCCATCCTCCCAGTGCTCCCCCCACGGCAGGTCCCACATTATTCAGTGTTCTTCTCCCTCCCTCACAGTGGTCCCCTCACGCCGGGTCCTCAGTAGAAGACCCCTCTTCAGAACTGGGAAAGAGAGAGAACACCTAGCCGAGAGGGTGGGGAAGGGTTGGTTAGGACACAAGGAACTGCGATGTTGGCTTAAAAAAAAAATTGCGTACTAGAGTAAATCAGTGGATCAGGCAGCATCCCTGGAGGACATAGATAGTTCTCGTTTTGAATCAGGACTCTTCTTCAGACTTGAAGGGTCTGAAGAAGTTGTCCAACCCAAAATTATGCCTATCCATGTCCTCCAGAGAAACTGTCTGATCCACTGAGCTACCCCTACGCTCAGTTTTTTTTTGTATAGAATGCCTCTGATAAGGTGAGGCCAGCATTGCCTTCAGATCAGACTAGACTGTGGGACCCGTTGGGTCCCTGTTACATGGGAGGCCTGGTCCGCCAATGCAACCTGTTTCCCCAACGCTATACTCCACCACTTACCCATAGCCCCCAACTGCGCAGGTGCGGCTTATTTCCCTTCATCACCAGCACTCTCTCCCATTCCTATTCACTCTCCCTCTTCTTTCCCCTCTCCTCCTCCCTCCCAATCCCTCATTCACCTGACCTTCCCACTACTTTCTCCTCCCCTCAGCCACTCCATCACTCCCTCTATAACACCTCTCCCCCCGTTCACCCTCATATCCCTCTATCCCCCAACTCCCCAACTCCCCCTATCCCCCCACTATCCATCCTCACCTCCCCCACTGCCCTCCTCTCCCTCTATTACCACTCCCTACCTCCCCCACCCCCTCCTCTACCTCTATTCCCCATCTCCCCCTCTCCCTCCTCACCTCCTCCCTCTTCTTTCACCTCCTACCCTCCCCAATCCCTCCCTCCCTCCCTCCCTCCCTCCCTCCCTCCCTCCCTCCCTCCCTCCCTCCCTCCCTCCCTCCCTCCCTCCCTCCCTCCCTCCCTAACTTCTCTCCCCTACCCCCATCCTCTCCCTATATCCCCCCCTCCTCCTCCACTCTCCCTCCTCACTTCCCCCACTTTCCCCTCCTTCTCCCTCCCTACCCCCTCCTCTTCCTCACCTCCCCAGGATCTTGAGGTTTCCACTCCTCTCTCTTCTTGCATGCCCCGGAGGAGCATCAGCCATCGGTGCCCCTGCCCATGCTTGAAACTGCAATGCAAAATTGGAAATTGAGTGACAATGCAATGAGTTGTTTGACCTGCAACTCATGGCATTGTCACTTCATTTCCAATTTTCCATTGCAGTTTCAAGCAGGGGCAGCAGGCTAAACAACTCATTGCATTGTCACTTCATTTCCAATTTAGCATTGAAGTTTCAAGCATGGGCAGGGGCAGCAGGCCAAACAACTAATTGCATTGTCATTTCAGTTCCAATTTCGTGTTGCAGTTTCAAGCATGGGGAGGGGAAGCAGGCCAAACAACTCTTTTCATTGTCACTTCATTTCCAATTTTGCACTGCATTTTCAAGCACCAACAGGGGAAGCAGGCCAAATAACTAATTGCATTGTCATTAAGGGCTAACAAATCATTTATTGCAAGTACATTGCAGACTCACAGTTCAGTTGATTCACAGCTTAGAATCACAGTTGTGGACTCTCCCTAGTGATCTTCCAGAGTGACTGACTCAAGTCCAGACATCTGGGGTTTCAAAGTCATGACCCCCCCCCCCCCTCCCGGAAGGAGCGTTACCTTAATCATAGTGATTAACAGGCAAGAGGACCAATCAGCTGATCTCAAGATTTTTAAAACATTCATAACTTTTTTAATTTTCATCGTTTGGACAAATCCTCAGGGCTGCCTCAGCGGAGGAGGACTGTGAGTAAGATGGCCAAAAATCATAGCGATATAGGGTAGCATTTTTTCTCAAATCAATATACAGCACAGACAGGAAGTGGTCAAGATGAGACTTTTAGTTATATAGATATTATACTAAAAGTCTCATCTTGTTTGGATGTCTGCGTGCGTGCAAGCTATCTCAAGGAACTACGTCACAATGGTACACAATAGCGCAAAAAAAATTGCAGCCTTACTCAGCTTTTTTCTCATCGTCGTTCTTACAAGTTACCTTCCGATTTGATGTAATATTACACGTTATTGATATTTAAAGTTTAAAAAAAGCCAACTTTGAAAATAATAACTGCCTTTGAGAGGGAGACTCTTCAAGCAGCTTCCAGCTATGATGTCACAATGGCATCTCACAGTCATCCAATCACAATAGGATCTCATTTACACAAGCTGCCATGAAGATTCCGAAAACCGAAAATGACATCATAATGTGAACTATGCTGCCAATACACAAGCTATGATAGTGTCTTTACATTGTAGTAAGGAGACGGACATAGTGGGGGAGATTTAAAAGTTTAAAAGTGACATTTAAAAGTTGGATTTCTTACAAATATGCACTGGCAGTTCGGCAGTTATGACGTCACAATGCCCTACCAGCTACAATGTTTCTATCCCAGAACAGTGAATCCTTCACAGCAAATGTCCTTCAGGAAAAGAATCTGCCGGCCTAACCGAGCACATCACAGTTTAATGATTAGATTTGGATAACAAAGGGGAAGAATCTGCCAGCCTAACCCAGCACAGCAAAGATTAATTATTAGATTTGGATAACAAAAAAATTGCCTTGTCGGTGGCACCTACATTATATTCAATCTTAGTGCAATTGCATTTTAAAAAAAGTTTAAATTGACCCGCACAGTTGGAGCCAATGGGTTAGTGGGGTGGAACATTGCATTGGGGGAACGGGTTGCGTTGGGGGGACGGGTGAGTGCTGGAATCTTACATTTGGGAACGGGTTGCATTGGGGGACCAGGTCTCCCGCGGGGGCTATGGGTGAGTGGTGCATTATTGCGTTGGGGAACGGGTTAGATTGGGGGAACGGGTGAGTGGTGGAAATAGGTTGCGTTGGGGGAATGGGTGAGTGGTGGATTATTGCGTTGGGGGACGGCGCCCAACAGGTCCCACTTGGTCCAGTATATAACTAGAATTCTCATCTTGTTATCATCCGGTTTGCGTTTTGTTTACATTTGCGCAAAAATGGTACACGATTACACAATGGTTTTTCGCCACCTTACTCACCATTCTCCTGTGCTGCAAGTGCAAGTTTTGTTCCAATCGTTGGTATATTTTAAGTTATAAAGGTTTAAAAATCTTTTTAAATCGCACATGTGCAGATTGGTCTCCTCTCCTGTCAGTCACCGCCGGGACGGCAACGACCCTTCCTGCACCATCACTGCACTGATTGGCCGCGTCCGCTCTCAGTCATCGGCACCCGCCCGCCTCTACTGGTGTGCGGTCATAGCTGCTGGTACACCAGGGCCGTGCCGAGGATCCGAGGCCTAGGTGCTGAGCCTGGCTCTGAGGGCGCCGAGGGCTGATGCTCCTCTGGGGAACGCAAGAAGGGAGAGGAGCGGCAACCTCAAGATCCTGGGGAGATGAGGAGGGAGAGTGGGGGGATTGCGGAAGAGGATGGAGTAGGGAGGGAGAGGGAGGGGTAAGTGGGGGAGGTGAGGAGGCGACTATTTGTATACCTTCGATATGCAAGCAAAGAATTTAACAGTGCCTTGTCACATGTGATAATAAATTATTCCATTCCATTACATTCCAACCTGAAATGGTAACCTTGTTCCTCTTTCCTCAGATGCTGCCTGATCTGTCAAGTATTTTCAGGATAAAATCTGAGAATATAAATTTAGGGAGATTAATAATAGATATACAGAGGATATGAGAGTGACCATTCTCACCCAGAGAGTGCACCCAGTACATTCTTTCCATGTGCCCATGGTCAAAGCCGGCACTCTGGTGCAGTGAGGCAGCAGTTCTATCGTTGCACCACAGTGCCTCCCCTGGGCTTGGCATTGCCAAGACATTGAAGGCTTCAGGCCAATGGTCAGTACAGGTGTGGTGGGCTGAATTGCCTGTTTCAATGCGGTATGATTATATTACTCTATTGTTTGTTTTAGTGAAATAGGTAGTGACACATATATTCTAAAAGGGACAGGGAAGAGCAGCTTTATCTCCATTTAGCTTTTTTTAGTCAGAAATTGTTGAATTTACTGTTGAATGCTGAGGACTGCAATGTGCCAAGTCTGAAGATAAGTCGTTACTCAACTGTGTTGGAGTCTGTTCTGATGTCAGTTTGGATATTTGGTCACATTTAAAGTCACATTTTAGATTTATTTAGTGTATCTTGGAATGTCTTTTTTATACCTCTATTACACAAACGTCTGAATGCAGTCTAGAGGAACTGCATTTAACTCTCCATTTGACAAGGATTATTAGAATCTGTAGTACAAAACAATAAAACTATTTTATGAGATTGTTGTACTCATTTCTTTTCGAAGGTAATAAAATTTCTGGTGAATCTATGTGAATTTCAAGAATGTTAATTTGTTGCATACAAATAGTAAAATGATTCAAAGAATTTAGTATCTGAATGGATTAGTAAAGACATAAATTCCTTGTTACCTAATACTTTCTAAACTGATTTAAAAATACATAAATATGGCAAGGTTTTATAACTGTTTAAACGTCTGATGTTCAGGTTGTTGTAAATGAATAACTAAAATGGGATGTATGTCATTTATTAAACTATATTACATTTGAGGACTTTGGAATATCAGATAATGAAAATATACATCACATTGTAACAGCTTTGATGCTGCATGTCCAAAACACATACACCTAGGGATGGTTGTGCGTAGTGTTCCTGAATTGAACCGAATAAATTAAATTTCCGACTGTAAATTGGATGGGAAAAGCGAAGTAAAATTGAACCATTTATTTATTTCAAAGTTTATAATTCCTTCAAAATTTGAATGTTTAATAGTTTTTTACATCTTTAAAATTTTCCTGTGTTTGTTTTTAGTTTTACTATTGGCAGCATTGAACGGATTTTAAATGTCTCTTGCACAAGGCTCGGTCTTAACTTTACCTCATGTCAAAGAATGTCAGGGCAATCAGTGGTGCGATGGGGTTTGGCCTTATATTGCCAAATATCTACCTGAAGCTGGGCCCTGGCTGCATCTTGCTGGCTGCCTCCTGGGTGCAGCGTGTTCAGCTGGCTCATCCCTTCACACAGGGCCAGATAAACACAGGTATTCAGCGACTGAAGATGACAAATCTTGGAGGTGATCTAGATCCATCTCGACATGGCCTCCTACAATAAATGGCTTGATGATTAAGAACACAAAGAGATTAATCTGTAATCTGATTAATTCAACGTGATTACATTTTCAATTGTCATATGTACTTTCAACCACCTTGGAGTGTCTTCTGGCCAGAGAAGAAAGAATGGCCAGTCCTTGAATATGTTGGCTGTTGCCCTGAGATTGCGAGAAGTGTGGATGGATTGGGGAATGGGGGTGGGAGAGGGTTAGAGGTGAGCCATTAATCTTCAGTGATTTCTGAATGTCAGATAGAGAATTATTAAATTTTACTGTGCATAATCTGTCCATCTCACAAATATCTAATTTCTGTAGTACCCGTATGAACGAGCATTTAGGAGACTGGCAGAATGGCTTTTCCAGTTGCTATGGGACTGCAGACTTCTGTTTTGTGGAAACTTGGTTCACAATGCATTTCCAACTTGCAAATAATTTGGTTCACTGGAATGGAACCCTGCATAACTTGGAGCTGATCTGTATATACAAAATACTCAAAATGTTTCCAAATGAGTGACCTGACAAATATTCATAAATAGCTAAGAAAATCAAGCAAGGATCATGGATTGCACCATAATTCATCTGTCATTAAATCATTTGTAGGTGGATATGGGAACCATCTTTTCTTTTGTTTGGTCTCGAAGATGCACAGTATTCCAGCATTTTATTAAGTATTTCCAAATAGCTGCGTGGCAATGTTGAGCAATTATTCCCTGCTGGGATTCAGTTTCACAGCTCCAAGGTTGAGAAATAAGCTTGTTAAATATTACCGAATCTTAAATGATCTTAAATAATAACATAGTCATTTTGTGCAGAACATTGTTGATTAAAAAAACAGAAATATTTGACTACTTTCAAAACGGGTCAATAACTGTTATTTTTTAATGGAGATGAAGCAGGTGGACTAGATGGATGAATTGTGTATGCAACATTAACTATTTAAATTTAAAACCCAATGGAAATATTTCCAATATGTTCCATCCTGAATATAACTTGATGGGTAATGCACATTTATTCAGAGTGCAAAGGATACAGTGCTCCAAGGTTCTTGTATGGTTTGAAATGTAACCTTCAACTGCCTTGTGTGTGACTCGTAAACCCGGCCGAACTCCCGATTTTTCTCAGCTAAAGAAATCCTTTGCTTCTGCCCTTTCCCATGTGCTGAAGGTTTATTTCATTAATCATAAGGAAGATTTATGTTGACTTCTGTTCTCTTTTTATTTGTTAAACTTATCACTACCAATGGAGCCAAATGTCATATTTTTCTCTTCAATAGGCACAATTTTATTAAAATCCATTAAGAACTAAAACTGTTGCTTTTGCCCTGTTGCAGCAATGACAATGCAATTCATCAGCCACCGTTTCCCTGACTACCATGATCCAACAATAGGTAAGCCATGAAGCTGCTTTGGTATTTCTTCTCCCTGTATAGTAAAGGTTATGATTCATTTCTTGATTCTGTACAGCAAAGAACTCAGGTATTTACCTATGAAAATAAAAGTCAGGAGTGGAACAAGTGGCCCCTCATGTCTGTCTGCTGTTACCTCTTCATTTAACAAGAAAATATTTACCTATAAATGCTTTGCTTCCAATGCCCTTCGAGGAAGAGTGCTTTAAATGCCCAAAACCATATTGAGAGCAAAAAATTACCATACATACTATCTTAAATTGGTGCCAGAAAATTTGAAAACATGAACTCCTAATCCCATAGGTGAAATTTTCCACATCATTGTGAAACCCCCTTAAGATCTTAAATTTCAATCAACCTCATCAATAGTGTGAATGCACAGAGTACACAGGGTAGGAAAATCAACAACAAAAGCACATATGTTTAAGGTGAGAGGAACAAGATTTCATATGAACCTGAGGGCCAGCTTTTTCCATCCCGGAGGACGCTGTGTATATGCAACTAACTGCCAGAGGAGTTAGTTTAGGCAGGAATTATAACAGCATTTCAAAGGCACTTGGACAGATACATCAATAAGAAAGGTTTAGAGGGATATCGGCCAAATGCGGGCAAATGGGATTTTCTTAGATGGGACATGTTGGTCGGCAAGAATGAATGGGCCGATGGTCTTATTTCCGTGGACTGTCTGATTCAAACTTGATTCTCACTGAACTAATCTTCAGATGATACAAGCCTGACCTGTTCAAAGATTCCTGAATTGATAATTTGTCCATTTCAAGTAGCAGCCCAGTGTGATTTATTTCAAATGATGGGTGGCTGACTTACCAAAATTATTGAATTAATTGTTAAATTTTGAAAGTTCTATTGTGTCAATTTAGAGAATGATGTGCTGCTGCTTGAGCTTACATTGTTTTTCAGAGTAGCTTGGAAAACAAAATTAAATTTGTGAGAGTAGAACTTGAAAAGAGAATTGAGGTCACACTTGACTCGAACATTGGGATCACCCAAAATGCTGAATAGAGATATTCTGCAAAGCCATCCTCCATCTGCATTACATTTCCCAAAATTATTGAGAGAAACAAATGTGTTCTGCTGAAGAAACACAAGTAAATTGTTGCTTCACGTTTCTTGGGATATTGGACCATTGGCTGGGAGGAGGTAAAAGGGCAAGACATTACATGTCTTGAAATTAATATTGTAGTGTTTATGGGTTCCTTTAGTGTTGCAGCATATTATCAATCAGACAAGACAGAGTTAATAACAGAACAATCTTTACTGAATGCTGAATTCTTAAATTAGAACAAAGGATATCCGTAAACCATTGTGCACACTTTTCTTAAAGCTAAACACATTTAGCTTCAAAATATGTATATGTTTATCTTCATCCTCTACGATAACACAAATCATGCATATGTTTATCTTTATCTGCTACAATAATCCTCAACACTGGTGCCCCGCAAGGAAGCATTATACACCCTCGATTGTGCTGATAAATACAAATTCAACTCAATTTACAACTTCGCAGATGACACCACCGTAGTGGGATGGATATCAAATAACAACGAGATGCCAATACAACAACCTTTCCCTCAATGCCAGCAAGAAAGATTGTGATCGACTTCAGGAAGTAAAGGGTTACATATACCCCTGAATACAATTAAAGCGCCTAAGTAGAGGTGATTGAAAACATCAAGTGCCCAGGAGTAAATATCATCAGCAACCTATCCTGGAGCAGCCATATTGAAGCAAAGGCCAAAAAAGCACACCATGTCTTTACTTCCTGAGAAGGCTTGAGAAGTTTGGCATGTCCCCAACAACTTCCTTTGCTGGAATTCTTTGAAGAAGTAAATAGCAGGGCAGACAAAGGAGAGTCAGTAGATGTTGTTTATTTTTCAAAAAGCCTTTAATAAGCTGCCACACATTAGGCTGCTTAGGAAGATGAGCGCCCACAGTGTCAAAGGGCAGATACTAGCATGGATAGCAGGTTGGCTGGATAACAGAAGACAAAGAGTGGCAATGAAGGAGGCTTTTTCTGGTTGGTTGCCAGTGACTATTGAGTTCTTCAAGGGTCAGTGCTGGGGCCAATACTCTTCACGTTGTATATTAATGATTTGGACGAGGGCATTGAAGGCTTTGTAGCAAAGTTTGTGGACGATACAAAAATAGGTGGAGGGGCAGGAGGAGTAGAGAATGCAGGGACTCTGCAGAAGGAATTGGACAGGTTGGGAGAGTGGGAAGAGAAGTGGCAGATGGAATATGGTGTAGCAAAGCGTGGAGTCATACATTTTGATAGTTGGAATAAAAGCGTAGACTATTTTCTAAATGGGGTGAGAATCCAGAAATCGGAGGTGCAAAGGGACTTGGGAGTACTAATGCAGGATTCCCAAAGAGTTAATCTGCAAGTCAAATCGGTAGTAAAGAAAGCAAACTCAATGCTAGCATTTATTTCAAGAGGACTTGTATAGAAAAACAGGACTATAATGTTGAGGCTCTATAAGGCACTGGTAAGGCCGCATTTGGAATATTGTGAGTAATTTTGGGCACCATATCTGAGGAAGGATGTGCTGGCTCTAGAGAGGGCCCAGAGGAGGTTTACAAGAATAATCCCAGGATGAGTCGGTTAACCTATGATGAGCATTTGTCAGCACTGATCCTGTACTCACTGGAGTTTAGAGGAATGAGGGGTGATCTCTGAAATATACAGAATAGTGAAAGGCTTGGATAGAGTGGATGTGAAGAGGATGTTTACACTAGTGGGAAGATCTAGGACTGGAGGTCATAGCCTCAGAATTAGACGATCTTTTAGGAAGGAGATGAGGAGAAATTTATTTTGTCAGAGGGTTGTGAGTCTGTGGAATTCTTTGGCACAAAAGGCTGTGGAGGCCAGGTCAGTGGATATTTTTAAGGCAGAGAGATAGATTCTTGACTAGTACGGGTGTCAGAGATTATGGGGAGAAAGCAGGAAAATGGGGTTAGGAGGGAGAGATAGATCAGCCATGATTGAATGGCATAGAAGACTTGATGGGCTGAATGGCTGAATTCTACTATTCCTAATAATATGAACTCTCACCAATGTCTATAGATGCACTGTAGAAAGCATTTTATCAGGATGCATCACAGCATGGTTTGGAAACGGCTCCATCCAAGACCACAAGAATTTTTCAGAGAATTGTGAACACAGCCCAAACCATCACACAAACCAACCTCCCTTCCATTGACTCCATCTACACTTCACGCTGCCTTGCAAGGCCACAAGCATAATCAAGGACACGTCTCACCACGGTCACTCTCCCTTCTTTCCTCTCCCATCAGAGGTACAGAAATGTGAAAACACACATCTCTACATTCAGCTTCTTAGCAGCTGTTATCAGGTAATTGAGCCATCCTATCACCATCTAAAGAGCGGTCCTGTTCTACCATCTACCTCATTTGAGACCCTTGGACTATCTTTGATTGTATTTTCCTGGACTTTATCTTGCACCAAACATTATTTATTTTATCCTGTATATGTATTGGCTTCAATTTATTGTCATTGCACTTTTCAATGCAACAAAATGGTTTAGCCTGCAGTCATAACATAGATTAAATAACAAACACTCAACACAGTTTAAAGTCCCAAAGTCATTGTCTCTTCCCTCCTTGCTCTCCCTCTGCGCTGAGGCAATCCAAGCCTCTGATGTTGTGACCCCGCCGGTTGATGGTAAGTAAGTCCCGCGGCTGAATCCGTGCTCCGCAAACGGGCCGGTTCAAACTCCGCTGCCCGGAGCGGTCGACGCTGCCGCCCTCCAGTCCAGCGGACGCAGCTGTAGTTGCGGGAGCTCCGGAAAAACAGGTCACCACCTGTGACCTGCGAGCTTCCGATGATGTCGTCCACTGGCCCGCGGCAGAGCCTCCGAGGCTCCAAAGTCGGGTCGGAAGTTGGGTCGCCCCGCAACCACAGTCCCGAAGTCGGCCAGCCTCGCGTTGGTAAGTCCTGGCTCTGCCTCCGCAGCCTCGAGGTCGGTCGCAGTTGGAGGCCGCCAGATCCGCGATAGGCCTTAGCGCAGATGGACACGGAGACGGGGGATACGACAAGAAAAGGTCGCATCCACCCGAAGGAAGAGTCAAAAAACATGTTACACCCACCCCCCCACACATACACAACTAAATAAACAGAAATAAACTGTAAAAACAGGACAAGAGAAAACAAAAAACAGAAAAGACAAACGGACTGCAGGCGAGCCGCAGCTGCACGGCAGCGCCGCCACTTCCGGACATGTACACTGTGGACAGCTTGGTTGTAAGCATGTATAGTCTTTCCACTGACTGGTTAGCACGTAACAATAAACATTTTCACTGTACACATGACAATAAACTCAATGAAACAAAATAACTGATTCCCTTCTCCAAGTAATAAACTCAGCAAAGCACTATCTATCTACGTTCAAATTATACCAACAGCTATCTACTTCCTAGTCAAAAATGCATAATTAATTAATTACAGAAAGTTTAACTAAATACATTTCTTAGTCTTTTCATCAACAAAACCTGTTACTACAATCTGTATTTGACAACTCCGTTTTAGATATTTGTTGTTCCAGTAACTCACATTTTTGTCTAGCACTCATACACAGTTGGTGTGGCATTTTCTTTCTATAATTGTAATATTACATTTATTCATATTACTGTTTTTGTAGGCCTGCTATGAGATTAAGAATGTCTTTGTTTTGTTGGCAGTACGTATGACAATTAAACACTCCTTATTCTTGCACATACTTATTTCCATAACTTTTAATATCTGTGTACAAAAAATGGCTAACATATGCTTTAACACAAATATTTAATAACTTCAATTATAATTATACAATGTTTAATTTAAAAAAAAGTCACTGCAGTTGTTGAAAATCTGAAATGAAAAGAAAATGTGCGCAGCAGGTTGGGCAGTATCTGTAGCAGGAGAAATAGAGTTAATAATTAGATCAATCACCTTTCCTCAATACTGGAGGTTGTTGCAGTCTTGTGTATTTAGTTGCAGGGGTGGGGAGGGGGAAAAAAACAGAATGCCCGTGATAATGGAAACCAGTTCAGTTTAGTTTATTGTCACGCGTACTGAGGTACAGTGAAAAGCTTTAGTTGCATGCTAACCAGCCAGCGGAAAGATTGTATGTTGATAACATTGTCTGACCACTTCTGTGTTTTCTTTAATATATCTTTTATTCCCGACATACAGACAAAATCAAATACTGTCAAAAAACGGTATATAAATGAACATTCTAATGTACTCTTTAAAAATGCCATCTCCTTGTTACCACCTCTAAACCCATGTTCTGCTGATGATCTTGTAGATAACTTTAACTCCAAAATTGTGAAAGTTATAGATGTCATTGCACCTGTTACGGTTAAAATGATTTCTGGTAAGCAAAAGGCACCCTGGAGAAAACCTGCTTTTGTAACAGCCCAGAAAAGAGAATGCCGGAAAGCTGAGCGCATCTGGCGGAAAACAAAACTTCATATTCACCATGACATCTATAAAGAGAGCCTCCGTGCCTACAATTTAGACTTAAAAAGTGCTAGAGAAACATTTTTCTCCAATATCATTAACAACAACACCTAATAAGGCAAAAATCCTATTTGCAACTGTTGACAGACTGACCAACCCCCCAACACAAATACCACCTGAACTCCATTCCACGCAGAAATGCAATGAGTTTGCATTATTTTATACAGATAAAATTGAAGGCATCAGACGTGCCATCAATATCACCGCTTCAAACAAAAATGTTGGATCACCACCCTGTTTAGGCAAAGGTATCGTGGCAATGATGACATGCTTTAATGTCATAGACTCTAAAACTCTTGTGGAAACGGTGACACAACTAAGGCCATCAACCTGCTGCCTTGATGCTTTACCTACCAACTTCTTTAAGAATGTTTTTGACTGCCTAGCAATAGACATACTGCAAATAGTTAACAGCTCTCTTCAATCAGGCAATTTCCCAAAAGCCTTGAAAACTGCAGTTATTAAACCTCTTTTTTAAAAGTGGAGCCTAGATGCCTCTATTATTAACAACTATAGACCAATATCAAACCTATCTTTCATAAGTAAAATCATTGAGAAAGTTGTCCTCCAGCAACTTAATCACTTCCTGGCTTCAACTGGCTGCTACGACAACTTCCAGTCAGGATTTCGACCTCTTCATAGCACCGAGACCGCCCTTATTAAAGTTGTAAATGACATCCGTCTTAACACAGATTCTGGCAAAGTTTCAATATTAATGCTATTAGACCTCAGTGCTGCATTCGACACTGTTGATCACTCAATACTTTTGGACAGGTTGGATAAATGGGTGGGGCTCTCAGGCACAGTTTTAAGTTGGTTCAGGTCATATCTACAAGATAGGAACTATTTTGTTTCCATTGGCGACTTTGTATCAGCACCAACCAACGTGACGTGTGGAGTCCCGCAAGGTTCGATCTTAAGGCCCTCTTTATTCAACATCTACATGCTCCCTCTAGGGCAAATCATGCGAAATAATAATATTGACCACCACTGCTGTGCCGATGACACTCAAAGCTATGTAGCGCTATCACCAAATGACTATCGCCCCATAGATCTGCTGTGCCAGTGCATTGAGCAAGTCAAAGACTGGATGTGCCAACATTTTCTCCAACTAAATAAGGACAAAACGGAGATAATTGTTTTTGGTACTAAAAAAGAAAGTCTTAAAGTAACCCAACACCTTCACTCTCTGTCCCTGAAAACTTCAAACAAAGCCAGAAATCTTGGGGTCATTATGGATTCAGATTTAAATTTCGACAGTCACATCAAATCAGTAACTTTCTTTTTTTCTTTTCTTTTTTCTCTATTCTCTCTCTCAACTTTCTTCATTTACTCGTTTTCTTTTTTCACACACTATATATTTCACATCTTTCTATCCTTTACTATCTAACTTCTTTTTCTTATTCTAATCTTTTTTCAGTGTAACAAAAAAAAAAAAAAAGAAGTTAATCAGTAACAAAATCGGCCTACTATCACCTCAAAAACGTAGCAAGATTAAGAGGATTCATGTCAGCTCAAGACTTAGAAAAACTTGTACATGCCTTTATTATTAGTAGGCTAGATTATTGTAATGGTCTCCTTGCAGGTCTTCCGAAAAAAACTGTCAGGCAGCTACAGCTTGTTCAGAACGCTGTTGCTAGAGTTCTAACAAAGACCAAAAAATTAGAACACATTACACCAATTCTTAAATCCTTACATTGGCTCCCTGTATGTCAGAGAATTGATTTTAAAATCCTGCTGCTCACCTATAAATCACTACATGGTTATGAACTTACAATCAGGAAAATATGCTTCCATCCCTATCCTATGCGCCCTGTCACCAAACCAATTTTGGATTTAATTAGCATTCTGCACCAGTAGAAATGTCGGAATTTTTCAGATGCCTTACTAAATTACATATAGACATTAGAAACAGGGAATTGAAGATGTTGATTTACAAAACAAAGACACAGTGCTGTAGTAACTCAGCAGGTCAGGCAGCATCTCTGGAGAACATGGATAGGTGACATTTCAGGTAGGGGCACAAGGGGTGGTGTGGGGGGGGTAAGGGGGAAACCGCTTTGGTCGCCTCCTCCATGGAGAGGCGACTTTTTCCAGGTCGCCTCCCCCGTGGCCCAACAGCAAAGATCGGTGCGGCCTTTCCTGGAGACGCGCCCGGGGCTTCAGAGGCGGGCGCAGCGCGGACACTTGGCGTGGAGCGGGCGAGCCCTCGCTGGGGATCGCCGGAGGGGAGCGCTCCGTTCGCTGGTCTGCAGAGCTCCGGCCAGCGCGACGTCTGTAGCCTGGGATCCCTCGCTGGGGACCCGGGAGAGGAAGAAGCTTCCACTCCGACTGCCGGCCCGCGGCCAACTACTACCGCGGGCGCGGCATGGACTTACCATCGGGAGCGCGGTCCCTCGCTGGGATCCCTGGATGGGAGCTTCGACTTTGACTGCCAGCCCTGCGGTCTGTGGTGCTTCTGGCTGTGGCGTGAACTTTAAATCACCGACCGCTGGCCTGCTGCCTACACCAACCTGAAGCCGCGGTCTCCGGTGGGGGAGGCACCGATTCAGGACTTACCTTGACTTTCATTCATCTGGGCGCCCGCAGCGGCGGCTACGGAGGGTTGAGGTCCCGACCACGGGGAAAAATGGAGGAGGACTGGCCAATTTTTGTGCCTTCCACCACAGTGATGAATGCTGTGGTGGATGTTTGTGTTCAATTTTTATTGTGTTTTTGTGTGTTCTTTCTCATTGTAACGCTGCTGGCAAATTCATTTCACATGTGACGAATAAAACCGTATTGTATTGTATTCTTTTGACTGACCCTCGCAACAATTTAGTATTAAATAGAATGAAACTGATTCACTCCGGTCTTGTAAATCTTCATCAGACTGCCTACTCCAGTGTAATTTCTGTGATCAAAGATTGGCGTGGATGAATAGGCATTGATTTTGTATTCTGATCAACAAAATTTATTTTGGATAATTCTGCATTGTATTACTACTTATCTTCCAGAGACCAATATCAATAAACAATCTTACATGTAAAATATTGGAAAATAGTTTGCCAATGGATTGGGTGACTATGTTGTATTTTCCATCAGATCTTTTAAACTTGATCGATTTTGAAAGCAAGTATCTACTTTAAACGAAAACTTTCTAGTAACTTTTAGTCAGACATCTCAAAGATAATGTTGCATTTTTCAATTTTGTATTCATGTTAAATCCAAGTTCCTTCTACCAAATTTATTTAACTTCACAGAGGTATTTATATTATTAGTGGTGTTAATTTATCTGTGTACTTGGAGCAAAGGATTATAAGTGCATATGTTGCACTGTTAGATTATTGATTTTGTTGCAGTTCCTCTGTCAGGACCATCATCAGGTGTGTGTCGATCCTCACTTCTGACCACCTGATCAAAATGTAGCATGATCTTTGTTATGAATGACAAAACTGAATATCTTTAGATCCAAAGTCAAATATACCATAGCTTCCCAATACTTTGGCAAACTGTTTTACAATGCTGTACATGTAAGATTATTTCTTGATATTGGTAACTGGAAGATAAAATGCAACACAATACAGAATAATCCTTAAATTAAATGTTGTGACTACCAAGTCGTGCTAATTTATCCACTGCAATCTTTGATCAGACAAATTACAGGAGTACGATACAATGTGATACGATAGAACTTATTTATCCCAGGAGGAAAATTGATAATAGACAATAGGCAATAATCAATAGGTGCAGGGGCAGGCCATTCGGCACTTCGAGCCAGCACCGCAATTCAATGTGATCATGGCTGATCATTAAACTGATTAAGGGGGGTGGGGTGTCAAATGGGATAGTCGAGGATGGAGTTAAAGGGAAAGGGTTTCTTAAATGTGTGAGCGGAGAGACAGAGGGGTGTAAAATGAGGGTAGAAGCAATAGGTAGCAAGGTGAAAAGTAAAAGTAGCAGGCAGACAAATCCAGGGCAAAAATCAAAAAGAGCCACCTTTCAACATAATTGTATAAGGGGTAAGAGTGTTGTAAAAACAAGCCTGAAGGCTTTGTGTCTCAATGCAAGGAGCATTCGTAATAAGGTGGATGAGTTGAATGTGCAGATAGCTATTAATGACTATGATATAGTTGGGATCACGGAGACATGGCTCCAGGGTGACCAAGGCTGGGAGCTGAACATCCAGGGATTGAACATCCAGGGATATTCAATATTCAGGAGGGATAGACAGAAAGGAAAAGGAGGTGGGGTAGCGTTGCTGGTTAGAGAGTAGATTAACGCAATAGAAAGGAAGGACATTAGCTTGGAGGATGTGGAATCGATATGGGTAGAGCTGCGAAACACTAAGGGGCAGAAAACGCTAGTGGGAGTTGTGTACAGGCCACCTAACAGTAGTAGTGGAGTCGGGGATGGCATCAAACAGGAAATTAGAAATACGTGCAACAAAGGTAAAACAGTTATAATGGGTGACTTTAATCTACATATAGATTGGGTGAATCAAATTGGCAAGGGTGCTGAGGAAGAGGATTTCTTGGAATGTATGCGGGATAATTTTCTAAACCAACATGTAGAAGAACCAACGAGAGAGCAGGCTATTCTAGACTGGGTATTGAGTAATGAGGAAGGGTTATTTAGCAGTTTAGTTGTGTGTGGCCCCTTGGGCAAGAGTGACCATAACATGGTTGAGTTCTTCATTAGGATGGAGAGTGACATTCTTAATTCAGAAACAAGGGTCCTGAACTTAAAGAAAAGTAACTTTGAGGATATGAGACGTGAATTGGCCAAGATAGATTGGCAATTGACTCTTAAAGGGTTGACGGTGGATATGCAATGGAAGGCATTTAAAGACTGCATGGATGAACTACAACAATTGTTCATCTCAGTTTGGCAAAATAATAAATCAGGGAAGGTAGTGCATCCGTGGATAACAAGGGAAATCAGGGATAGAATCAAAACAAAAGATGAAGCATACAAATAAGCCAGAAAAAGCAGCCTACCAGAGGACTGGGAGAAATTCAATCCAGCAGAGGAGGGCAAAGGGCTTAATTAGGAAAGGGAAAATAGATTATGAAAGAAAACTGGCAGGGAACATAAAAACTGACTGCAAAAGTTTTTATAGATATGTGAAGAGAAAAAGATTAGTTAAAACAAATGTAGGTCCCTTGCAGTCAGAAACAGGTGAATTGATCATGGGGAACAAGGACATGGCAGACCAATTGAATAACTACTTTGGTTCTGTCTTCACTAAGGAAGACATAAATAATCTGCCAGAAATAGCAGGGGACCGGGGGTCAAATGAGATGGAGGATCTGAGTGAAATCCAGGTTAGCCGGGAAGTGGTGTTAGGTAAATTGAATGGATTAAAGGCCGATAAATCCCCAGGGCCAGATAAGCTGCATCCCAGAGTACTTAAGGAAGTAGCCCCAGAAATAGTGGATGCATTAGTGATAATTTTTCAAAACTCTTTAGATTCTGGAGTAGTTCCTGAGGATTGGAGGGTAGCTAATGTAACCCCACTTTTTAAAAAGGGAGGGAGAGAGAAAACGGGGAATTACAGACCAGTTAGTCTAACATCGGTAGTGGGGAAACTGCTAGTCAGTTATTAAAGATGGGATAGCAGCACATTTGGAAAGTGGTGAAATCATTGGACAAAGTCAGCATGGATTTATGAAGGGTAAATCATGTCTGACGAAAATATAGAATTTTTCGAGGATCTAACTAGTACAGTGGATAAGGGAGAACCAGTGGATGTGTTATATCAGGAGTTGCAGAAGGCTTTCGACAAGGTCCCACATAAGAGATTAGTATACAAACTTAAAGCACATGGTATTGGGGGTTCAGTATTGATGTGGATAGAGAACTGGCTGGCAGACAGGAAGCAAAGAGTAGGAGTAAACGGTTCCTTTTCACAATGGCAGGCAGTGACTAGTGGGGTACCGCAAGGCTCAGTGCTGGGACCCCAGCTATTTACAATATATATTAATAATCTGGATGAGGGAATTGAATGCAACATCTCCAAGTTTGCGGATCACACGAAGCTAGGGGGCAGTGTTAGCTGTGAGGAGGATGCTAGAAGGCTGCAAGGTGACTTGGATAGGCTGGGTGAGTGGGCAAATGCATGGCAGATGCAGTATAATGTGGATAAATGTGAGGTTATCCACTTTGGTGGCAAAAACAGGAAAGTAGACTTTTATCTGAATGGTGGCCGATTAGGAAAGGGGGAGATGCAACGAGACCTGGGTGTCATGGTACACCAGTCATTAAAAGTAGGCATGCAGGTGCAGCATGCAGTAGAGAAGGCGAATGGTATGTTAGCATTCATAGCAAAAGGATTTGAGTATAGGAGCAGGGAGGTTCTACTGCAGTTGTACAGGGTCTTGGTGAGACCACACCTGGAGTATTGTGTACAGTTTTGGTCTCCTAATCTGAGGAAAGCCATTCTTGACATAGAGGGAGTACAGAGAAGGTTCACCAGACTGATTCCTGGGATGTCAGGACTTTCATATGAAGAAAGACTGGATAGACTCGGCTTGTACTTGCTATAATTTAGAAGATTGAGGGGGGATCTTATAGAAACTTACAAAATTCTTAAGGGGTTGGACAGGCTAGATGCAGGAAGATTGTTCCCGATGTTGGGGATGTCCAGAACAAGGGGTCACAGTTTAAGGATAAGGGGGAAATCTTTTAGGACCGAGATGAGGAAAACATTTTTCACACAGAGAGTGGTGATTCTCTGGAATTCTCTGCCACAGAAGGTAGTTGAGGCCAGTTCATTGGCTATATTTAAGAGGGAGTTAGATGTGGCCCTTGTGGCTAAAGAGATCAGGGGATATGGAGAGAAGGCAGGTACAGGATATTGAGTTGGATGATCAGCCATGATCATATTGAATGGCGGTGCAGGCTCGAAGGGCTGAATGGCCTACTCCTGCACCTATTTTCTATGTTTCTATGTTTCTATCCCCAATCAGTACCCCGTTCTTGCCTTTCCATATCCCATATCTGACTACGCTATCTTCAAGAGCCCTATGTAACTCGCTCTTAAAAGTATCTAGAGAACCTGCCTCCACCACCCTCTGAGGCAGAGAATTCCACAGATTCACAACTGTGAGAAAAAGTGTTTCCTCGTCTCCGTTCTAAATGACTTACCCCTTATTCTTAAACTGTGGCCCCTGGTTCTGGACTCCCCCAACATCAGGAACATGTTTCCTGCCTCTAGCGTGTCCAAACCCTTAATAATCTTATATGTTTCAATAAGATACCCTCTCATCCTTCTAAATTCCAGAGTATACAAGTCCAACCGCTCCATTCTCTCGGCATATGACAATCCCGCCATCCCGGGAATTAACCTTGTAAACCTATGCTGCACTCCCTCAATAGCAAGAATGTCCTTCCTCAAATTAGGGGACCAAAATTGCACACAATACTCCAGGTGTGGTCTCACTAAGGCCCTAAACAACTGCCGAAGGACCTGTTTGCTCCTATACTCAACTCCTCTTGTTATAAAGGCCAACATGCCATTCACTTTCTTCACTGCCTGCTGTGCCTGCATGCCTACTTTCATTGACTGATGAACAAGGACATATCTACCAACAGTAAAAAAACAACAAAATTCATGAAATATGAAATTAAAGTGATAAGTGGAAAGGATTGGGGAGGGGGAGGGGGGGGGGGGAGGGAGGGGAGTCAGTCTCAGTCTCACCACGACAGAAGAGGGAGGAGTTGTACAGTGTGATAGCCACAGTACACAGTGCAATAACGATGTACAAGACTGGAGTGAAGCAGTTTCATTCTATTTAATAATAATTTGTGAGTGTTAGTCTGCCAGTGGTGCTGGTCAATGTAACAACAATCCCTGAAGTTGCAGAAGTTATAATAGATGTATGATTACTTGTCATTTTATAGATAAGCAACTAAAAAAATATTTCCACTCTAAACAGCACTTTAAACAATTCCACAGAGACCTAAGATGAAAGGAGTATTATCAGCTTGAAAGAGTGCCTGGTAAAGTGTTTTCTTTGCTTGGGGACAAGAGACAATAGACCCATATGTCATTTTCATCTGAGTGAAATGCTCCAAGAAACACAGCAATACAATACCGTGAGCAGTTGGACAATGACAAATGACTCTTGGATATGAGGGGAGAGCAGAGGTTTTATAATGACAACCTTGAGATGAGTTCATTGTTGAAAATCGGTAGCAATGTCAAAGGAGAACCCATGGATTAACTAAACAAAGGGAACTCGAGAGATTTCAAATTTCAGATCCAGAGTTCAGTTGATTGTAATGTACACTGCAGTGCAATTAAATTATTTGTTCCAATGAAGTTCACAGAGTAAATAATATACTGACAATAATGATAAAGCAAAAATAAATAAAATGACGAGTGCAAGACAGCCAATGTAAACTGAATCATGACAACAAAAATAATGGAATAACCGAATGAGATAGAGTAAAGAGAAGATTATGTGGCAACATCTTCGGAAAGAGGGTGTGAAAGAGGTGAATGGTTCATGAGTCTGATAGGAGTGGGGAAGAAGCTGTTCTTGAGTCTGGACATTTGGGGCTTCAAACTCCTGTATCTAGTCCGAGAAGGTGGAAGTGAGAAAAGTGAATGGCCAGGTTGACAGGTATCCTTGGTGATATTTCCAGTCTTCATGATGCAATGCACCATGAAGATAAACTAGATGGAATTAAGTGATGGATTGGGCTGTGTTCACTACTCTCTGAAGTTTAAAGTGATCATGAGCAGAGCAGTTTCTATGCAAGGCTGTTATGCATCAAGAACCGAATGCTTTATGTTGCACATCTGTAGAGGTTTGAGAGAATCCTTGTGAACATGTTAACTCTTCTCATTTGCCTAAGTAAATAAATTAATCAATGATATTTCTGGAACACTTTTGTCTAACTTTGAAGCTGTTGATCATCTCTTCCGCAACTACAGAAACAACGAACAGCAGATGCTGGTTTAGAAAATAAGACACAAAGTGCAGAAGTAATTCAGCAGATCAGGCAGCATCTTTGGAGAACACGGATAGGTGATGTTTCGTTTGTTGGATCCTTCTTTAGACGCTTCAGTCTGAAAATGGGTTAGAACCCGAAAGATTGTCTATTCATGTTCTCCAGAGTTGCTGCCTCACCTTCTGAATTACTGACCTTCTGAATTACTCCTACACTTTTCATCTTCTGTAACATAGCTGTCGACGACAGAATTGTGTTCAACATTTCCCCTCAATCTATTCCCCCCCCCCCCCCCCCCCCCCCCCTCACCCCTATCCAATTGTGCAGGACTGCTCTCTAGATGCAGTAGAACGGTTCAGTTGCCTGATAACAGCTGGGAAGAAACTCTCCCTTGTTGCTGGGGCAGCGTGAGGTATAAATTGAGTCAATGGAAGAGAGTTTGGTTTGTGTGATGCTCTGGGCTGCATCCACAATTCGCTGCAATTTATTGTGGTCTAGGATGGAGCTGCTCCCAAACCATGCTGTGATGCATCAAAATCAAATTCAAAATCCAGATGCTGACATCAGAGCTTGATTTGAATTGGGTCATAAAACAAGTACTTATTTGAATTGGACAATAAAATTAGCAGCCAAGAGTTTCAGGTACTTGTAGGGCAGTAGATATTCTTGAATATATTATTTGTTTATCTTCTCCAATCCATTTTGCCAGATTGGGTCAAAGTTGGACCCTGTTATTTCATGGTCTATGTAAACTATTGTTACTAGAATCAAGCTATCTGAAATTTGGCTATTGAACCTACAGACATAAAGACATAAAACTCTTTCGTAGAGTGTATTGTGGTCTGTCCTCAGGATTTAATATTTAGGTCTAGATTTATTATTGTCACGTGCACTGAGATACAATGAAAAGCTTTGTTTTGCATGCTTTCCAGGCAGATCTGTAATGCTATACTGTACATAACTACAATCAAGTCACACTCAAGTACAATAAATAGAGCAAAGAGGAAGGTGCAGACCATAGTTCTCAGCATTATAGTGCAATGTAGCATTTCAGTTCATTTTGACATATGAAGTTTATTTGAAAATGCATGAGAAATATGTTGAAAAGTGAGCTATGTTTCATCAAGCACATTGGTGCAAACATTGATACAGTCTCTTACTTTTATGAAGTCCACAGGGATAATGTGCAAACTCCATTCAGACAGCCCCCATAGTCAGAATCGAACACACTCTCTGGTGCTGTAAGGTAGCAACTCTACTGCTGCGCCACTGTGCCATCCACTTTATCCAGTTCCATGGACAAAGTCCAATGTCTGCAATGGAGTGCTGCAGAAGGGCTGGTGAATCTGAAGATGGGCCACTCCAAAGGTGTTGCTTGTCCCGCTGAGTTACTGCAGCATTTTGTTTCTATCTTCAGTGTAAGCGAGCATCTGCAGTTCCTTCCTTTAAAGATGTGTACAAAGAAAAGACTGCAAAAAGTTGTAAACACTGCCCAGGCCATCACCAGCTCTGACCTCTCCATCATCGAAGGGATCTATCGTAGTCGCTGCCTCAAAAAAGCAGCCAACATCATCAGAGACCCACACCATCCTGGCGACACACTCATATCACCACTGCCATCGGGAAGAAGGTAGAGGAGCCTGAGAACTGTAACGTCCAGGTTCAGGAACAGCTTCTTCCCTACAGCGATCAGACTATTAAACACGACAACCTCATAAGCTATGAACTACAATAGATTATTATTATTATTATTATTATTATTATTATTATTATTATTATTATTATTATTATTATCATTATTATTATTATTATTATTATTATTATTATTATTATTATTATTATTATTATTATTGCACTATTAATGTTTGTTCTTTTTTAACTCAGTTTTTGTTATTATTTATTATGATTATATATTCTGTTGTGCTGCAGCAAGTAAGAATTTCATTGTTCTATCTGGGACATATGACAATAAAATACTCTTGAATTTTGAAATGATGAAATAATTCAGATATCATGTACTTGTAACCAAGATTTTTCATTTTCTAAATCAATATATTTCCAAATTACATTTGGGAACTGTGCAGATCCTGAAAAATAATTTCAATGTGTGAACTTATTGATGCTGTTTGTCTAATGCCTCGTACTATGTCATAAAGGATCAAATGTTGTATCAGTTGTTTAAGAAAGAACTGCAGATGCTGGAAAATTCGAAGATAGACAGAAATGCTGGAGAAACTCAGCGGGTGAGACAGAATCAATGGAGAGAAGGAATAGGCGACATTTCGGGTCAAGACCCTGCTTCAGATTGATGTCGGGGGTGGGGGGAAAGAAAGGAAGAGGCAGAGACAGTAGGCTTGTGGGAGAGTTGGGAAGGGGAAGGGAGAAGGAGGCAGACATTGGAGAAGTCAATGTTCATACTGCTGGGGTGTATAATACCCAGGAGATATATGAGGTGCTGTTCCTCCAATTTACACTGGGCCTCACTCTGGCAATGGAGAAGGAGACCCAGGATAGAAAGGTCGGATTCGGAATGGGAGAGTTGAAGTGCTGAGCCACCGGGAGATCAGGTTGGTTAGTGCAAACTGAGCGGAGGTGTTGGGCGAAGCGATCGCCAAGCCTGCGTTTGGTCTTGACAATGTAGAGAAGTTGGAACATTGGATGCAGTAGATGAGGTTGGAGGAGGTGCAGGTGAACCTTTGCCTCACCGGGAAAGACTGCTTGGGTCCTTGGATGGAGTCGAGGGGGAAGGTAAAGCGACAAGTGTAGCATTTCCTGTGGTTGCAAGGGAATGTGCCAGGAGAGGGAGTGCTTTAGGTGGGAAGGGACAAATTGATCAGAGAGTTACGGAGTGAATGGTCTCTGCGGAAAGCAGAATGGGGAGGAGATGGGAAGATGTGGCCAGTGGTGGGATCCTGTTGGAGGTGGCAAAAATGTTGGAGGATTATATGTTGTATGCGACGGCTGATTGGGTGGAAGGTGAGGTCAGGGGGGACTTTATCCTTGTTATGAGTAGGGCGATGGAGAGTGAGAGCGGAGCTGCGGGATATAGAGGTAACTCTGGTGAGAGCCTCATATATAATAGAAGAGGGGAACCACTGTTCCCTAAAGAATGAGGACATCTCCGATGTCCTGGTCTGGAACACCTCATCCTGGGTGCAGATGCAGCGTAGACGGAGGAATTGGGAGTAGGGAATAGAGTCCATATAGAAAGCAGGGTGGGAAGAAGCGTAGGCCAGATAGCCATGGGAGTCAGTGGGTTTGTAGTCGAAGTTTTGTATCAGCTTATTTTTCTCTCTTTGCAGAAGATGCGTACAAGACCCAAGTACGAATTGATGATATCTCTGCATACTTGGACATATTGGATACAGCTGGCCAGGTTAATTCTGTTTATATGTTTTTTATGCTGGAGCGACTAAAAATATGTAACATTTTCAAACCATTAATTAGGTCACGGTACATAGGACTGGAGGGAAGGGAAATAACATCTAAAAGATTGTGAAAAAAATTAAACACTTTCACTTGCATTATAAAGGGGTTAAAATTAAAATATTCTCGTTATATCC
Organism: Amblyraja radiata; assembly: GCF_010909765.2. Classification (NCBI taxonomy): domain Eukaryota; kingdom Metazoa; phylum Chordata; class Chondrichthyes; order Rajiformes; family Rajidae; genus Amblyraja; species Amblyraja radiata. The sequence goes on from NC_045956.1 coordinate 137,177,600, forward strand.
GCAATGATCCAAAGATTCCAGCACTTTGATTAATTAAACATTATAAGACCGGCAAGTAAGCAAAAATATTTATCTACCTGTAAGGTAATTTTGAAATGATTTCAAATTTATTATTAGCTGATGTAGTAAGTTAATTCTGCTTAAATTTAATTAGAAAGATTATGTTTGAAGGATATCTTCTATGTTCCGCTGAAGTTAAGGGGCCATGCCAAAGAGAAGAGGCAAAAGAATAATTATAGTAAACTAATGAATCTATCAAATTCTCAACAGCAACTTTACAGAACACACCATCTATTGAAGTCAAATGTATACTTTGGGGAAGATACAGAGTGCAGAATATGGTTCTAAGCATTGAAATGTAGTGTAACGCATCAGTTCCATAGACCAAGTCCAATGTCTACAATGGGGTAGAGGTGAATCAGACTTTACCCTAGTATATGAAAGGACCATGAAGAAGCCTGATAACAGAAAGGAAGAAGCCGTTCCTGAGTTTAGTGATGCATGCTTTCAAGCTTCTGTACCTTCAGCCAGACAGGAGCAGGGAGAAGTACAAATGAGCGAGGTGGAACATGTCTTTGATTATGTTGGGTACTTTCCTGAGGCAGCGTGAAGTGTAGATGTAGGTGGGAAGTCTATTCTGTGTGATGGACCTGGTAACATCTACAACTCTCTGCAATTTCTTATGATCTTGGGCTGAGCTGTTCCCAAACCAAGCTGTGATGCAACGCGACAGTATGCTTTTTATGGTGCATCTGCTGAAGTTTGTTCCTCAGTCCACTCAGGAAGTACAGGCATACACTAGGTGTGCCTTCTTGGCTGTCTCATCAATGTGGTTGGTCCATGAAAGATCATTAGTAATATTATCGCCAAGGAACTTGAAGTTCTCAGCCACTTCCACTTCTGCACCATTGAGGCTAATTGAAGCCGGACGGCAGATTCCCGCCGCCGGACTCTGCATCAGGAGTGGGCCTGATGGAGCTTGTTACCATTGGGGGCTGGTGGTCGATGTGGGGCACCGGCGGTCGAGGTGAGGCCAGCCGTTGACGGTCGAGGTCGGGCCGGCGATCGTTGAGGTCGTCAGTGGTCGAGGTCGACGTTGGGCCACCGAGGAGGTCGAGCCAGCGAGGAGCTCAGACCGGCGGTCGGTGAGGAGATTGGGTCGGTGGTCGAGGATGAGCCACGTGGAAGTCAGAGGACGGACATGCCACGAAAACAAAGGAGAATCCGGCGTGGGGGAACTGCCGTGTCGGGGGGGGGGGGGGGGGGGGGAAGAAAAAAGGAAGACCTGATGTGGGGGAACTGCTGAAACCTAAGGTGGACTACAAATTAAATGTGTTAAAAATAGTTTGTGTAAAATTGAATACTTTGTAACTTTGATGGTGTCTTTTATGTGGTGACTCTTTGCATACCTTGGATATACAAAACAAAGAATATAACTGTGACCTGTCACATATGACAATAAAATATCATTTATTAATTCTGAAACATAGAAACATAGAAAATAGGTGCAGGAGTAGGCCATTTGGCCCTTCGAGCCTGCACCGCCGGTCTCAACCCGAAACATCGCCTATTTCCTTCACTCCATAGATGCTGCCTCACCCGCTGAGTTTCTCCAGCATTTTTGTCCACCTTCGATTTTCCAGCATCTGCAGATCCTTCTTAAACATTTATTAATTCAATCATGTTCTCCACCCTGCTTCCATCTAGCTTCTTCATTTTGCTGAAATTGAGAAAGAACCTATTGTCCTGACACTTAAGTTTTCCATCTCCTTTCTGTACTCCATCTCATCATTATTCATGATCCGGCACAATAGTGGTGGCACCTGCAAACTTTTAGATGGAGGTGGAGCTAAATTTGACCTTAGAGTTGTGAGTATGCAGGGAGTATAGTAGGGGACTCAGGATACATCCATGCAGGGCACCAGTGTGGAAGATTATTATGGAGGAGATTTTGTTACATATCATATAACCATATAACCATATAACAATTACAGCACGGAAACAGGCCATCTCGACCCCTCTAGTCCGTGCCGAACACATAACTCCCCTAGTCCCATATACCTGCGCTCAGACCATAACCCTCCATTCCTTTCCCATCCATATAACTATCCAATTTATTTTTAAATGATAAAAACGAACCTGCCTCCACCACCTTCACTGGAAGCTCATTCCACACAGCTACCACTCTCTGAGTAAAGAAGTTCCCCCTCATGTTACCCCTAAACTTCAGTCCCTTAATTCTCAAGTCATGTCCCCTTGTTTGAATCTTCCCTACTCTCAGTGGGAAAAGCTTTTCCACGTCAACTCTGTCTATCCCTCTCATCATTTTAAAAACCTCTATCAAGTCCCCCCTTAACCTTCTGCGCTCCAAAGAATAAAGCCCTAACTTGTTCAACCTTTCTCTGTAACTTAGTTGCTGAAACCCAGGCAACATTCTAGTAAATCTCCTCTGTACTCTCTCTATTTTGTTGACATCCTTCCTATAATTAGGCGACCAAAATTGTACACCATACTCCAGAATTGGCCTCACCAATGCCTTGTACAATTTAACATTACATCCCAACTTCTATACTCAATAGTTCTATACTTCTATATCCCCACTGATTGTGGCCTGTGACTCATAAATTGAAGGATCCAGTGGCAGAGGGGGGCAGCTGATTCGTAGGTCCATGAGTTAAGAGATATGAAGAAAAGACAGTGTTGTCCAGTGAACCAGACTTGATTAGAGAACTCGAGGTAAAGGAACCGCTTGGAGGTAGTGATCATAATATGATTAGTTTTAATCTGCAATTTGAGAAGGAGAACGTTAAATCGGAAGTGTCAGTGATGCAGTTGAACAAAGGGGACTATGAAGGCATGAGAGGGGAGCTGGCCAAGGTAGACTGGAAAAGGATCCTAGCAGGAATGACGGTGGAACAGCAATGGCAGAAATTTCTGGGCATAATCCGGAAGACGCAGGATCATTTCATTCCAAAAAGGAAGAAAGATTCTAAGGGGAGTAGGAGGCAACCGTGGCAGACGAGAAGTTAGGGATAGAATAAAACTAAAAGAAAAGATGTATAACACAGCAAAGAGTAGCCGGAAGCCAGAGGATTGGGAAACGTTCATAGGACAACAGAAGGAAACAAAACGGGCAATACGGGCTGAAAAGATGAAGTACGAAGAGAAGCTGGCCAGGAATATAAAGAAGGACAGTAAAAGCTTCTTTAGATATGTTAAGGGAAAATGAGTAGCAAAGTCAAATGTGGGTCCCTTGAAGGCAGACATGGGTAAAATTATTATGGGCAACAAGGAAATGGCAGAAGAGTTGAATAGGTGCTTCGGATCTGTCTTCACTAAGGAAGACACAAACATTCTCCCAGATATACTAGAGGACACAGGATCTAAGGGGGTAGAGGAACTGAAAGAAATTCTCATTAGACGAGAAATAGTATTGGGTAGGCTAATGGGACTGAAGGATGATAAATCCCCTGGGCCTGATGGTCTGCATTCCAGGGTCCTCAGGGAGGTGGCTCTAGAAATAGTGGATGCATTGGTGATCATTTTCCAATGTTCAATAGATTCAGGATCAGTTCCTGTGAATTGGAGGATAGCTAATGCTATCCCACTTTTCAAGAAAGGAGCGAGAGAGAAAATGGGGAATTACAGACCAGTTAGCCTGACTTCGGTGGTGGGAAAGATGCTGGACTCAATTATTAAAGAAGTAATAATGGGGCATTTGGATAGCAGTAAAATGATTAGTCCAAGTCAACATGGATTTATGAAAGTGAAATCATGCTTGACTAATCTTCTGGAATTTATTACGGATGTGACAAGTAAAATGGATGAAGGGGTGCCAGTGGATGTGGTGTATCTAGACTTTCAGAAAGCCTTTGATAAGGTCCCGCACGGGAGACTGGTGACTAAAATTAGAGGACATGGTATTAGAGGTAGGGTGTTGACATGGATAGAAAATTGGTTGGCAGACCGGAAGCAAAGAGTAGGAGTAAACGGGTCCTTTTCAGAATGGCAGGCGAGTGGAGTGCCGCAAGGCTCGGTGTTGGGGCCGCAACTGTTTACCATATTTATTAATGATTTGGAAGAGGGAATTAGGAGCAACACTAGCAAGTTTGCGGATGACACAAAGCAGGGTGGCAGTGTGAACTGTGAAGAGGATGTTAGGAGGTTGCAGGGTGACCTGGACAGGTAGAGTGAGTGGGCAGATGTGTGGCAGATGCAGTATAATATAGATAAATGTGATGTTATCCACTTTGGCGGCAAAAACAAGGGGGCAGATTGTTATCTCAATGGGGTTAGGTTAGGTAAGGGGGGAGGTACAGCGAGACCTGGGTGTCCTTATACTGAAAATTGGCGTGCAGGTACAGCAGGCAGTGAAGAAAGCTAATGGAATGTTGGCCTTCATAACAAGAGGATTTCAGTATAGGAGTAAAGAGGTTCTTCTGCAGTTGTATAGGGCTATGGTGAGACCACTTCTGAAGTATTGTGTACAGCTTTGGTCTCCTAATTTGAGGAAGGACATCCTTGAGATTGAGGCAGTGCAGCGTAGGTTCATGGCGCCGACCTGTAGGGGGTATGGCTGCCTAGCCTGCAGCTGTCTGTTTTTTCATCTTTTTTCTTATTTTTAGTTAGTTTAGTGTTTTGTTTTTGAGGAGTTCTAGCTTTTTTATGTGTGGGGGAGGGGGGGGGGAAGGGGGAAACTAATTTTCAGGGTCCCTACCTGGTCAGAGATGCAGCTTTTCTCCGGGCTGCACTTTCGACCCGTCCTCGCGGCCTGGAGCGGCGTTTCCTGAGCGGACTGCCCGGGGCATCGGCGGCATCGGCGGCGGCTGCGGAGCTGCGGGTCCGAGGAGCGAGGGGACCGCCCTGAGCCTCGGCATCGGCGGCGGCACCGGCATCGGCGGCGGCACCGGCATCGGCGGCGGCGGCGGGGCTGCGGGTGTGAGGACGGCGGTGCAGCGCTGGAGCGCCATTGCGGGGCGGGCGGTGCCTTGTCTGGGTCGCCGCGCTGGAACTCCGGTGAGCTGGGACCGGCGTTAAAAACATCGCGGAGCTGCGGGCGGCGGCGCTGAAACTTTCCATCGGGAGCCTGGGATCTCGCGACGAGATCGCCAGTTGAGCTCCATTCGGTGCAGCCTTGTCGGCTCCGGAAGCCACGGTCTCGAGTAGGGAGGCGGCCGTTCCAGGGTTCCCAAGCCGCTGAGAGGACTCTCCCGACGCCGGAACACCATCACCCGGCGAGAACGGCCTGGACCATCGGGCCTCCGTGAAGGCAACTGTGGAGGCCTCAATAGGCCCGACTATGGGTGAACATTGGGGATGGGACTGGACTTTGTGCCTTCCCCCATAATGGGAACCATTGTGGGGGGATGTTTTTATGTTTTTATGTTGAAGCTATTTATTATTGCTATGTTTGTATTCTTTTTTATGTGCTGCATTGGCAAAAAGAATTACACCTAGGTGTATGTGACAATAAATCAACCTTTGAACCTTTGAACCTTTGATCCCTGGGATGGCGGGACTGTCATATGAGGAAAGATTGAAAAGATTAGGCTTGTATTCACTGGAGTTTAGAAGGATCAGGGGGGATCTTATAGAAACATATAAAATTATAAAAGGACTGGACAAGCTAGGTGCAGGAAAAATTCCCAATGTTATTCGAGTCATGAACCAGGGGCCACAGTCTTAGTATAAAGGGGAGGTCATTTAAGACAGGTGAGAAAAAACTTTTTCACGCAGAGTTGTTAATTTATGGAATTCCTTGCCACAGAGGTCAGAGGAGGCCAGGTCACTGGATGGATTTAAGAGAGAGTTAGATAGAGCTCTAGGAGCTAGTGGGGTCAAGGGATATGGGGAGAAGGCAGGCACGGGTTATTGATAGGGGACGATCAACCATGATCACAATGAATAGTGGTGCTGGCTCGAAGGGCTGAATGGCCTCCTCCTGCACCCATTTTCTATGTTTTTATGTTTCTATGTTTCTATGTTTCTATGTTTCTATGACACAAAGTACTGGAGTAACTCAGTGGGTCAGGCAGCATCCCTGGAGTACATGGAAAGAACCTTTCTTCAGACTGATTGTGGTGGTGGGTCGGGGGGGGGGGGGGGGGGGGGGGGGGGTAGGCAGAAAGGTCCCGCTCTTGATGCTGGCATGATCCCCGACCCCCTCCTTCCCACAACTTTACCCCTGGCCAGACACCCCACACGCTGTGAAAGGAACTCTTTCCCCCCCACAGCGCTGCTGTCCTTTTACAGCCGCTTCCCATTATCTGCTAGCAATGAGGGATAGACTTGGCTATCCCTCAGTGCAGCAACATCGTTCTTGACCTATCTTCCTTGGCTAACATCCCAACCTTCGGCCTCCAAGATGCAGGTACATTTTTGTGCCATATTTGGGTAACAAATAGCGTCTTCATTGCCGGGATTAATATTGTGGTTCATTGCCAGTTACATATACCTGTATATTGCAATCAGTGATGGAAATTGGTTTTAGGAAGTAGGGGTCTGCTAAGGTCCATGAGGCTGAGGTTGGGAAGGAGGGGGGGGGGGGGGGGGCATAGATGCTATAAGCCACCTGTGAGAAATTTTATTTAACTCTGAAATTGAAGATAGATAGACATAAAGCTGGAGTGACTCAGCAGGACAGGCAGCGCAGCGACTGGAGAGAAGACCTTTCTTCAGACTGAGCTGAACTCTCGTCGGTGAGAGCACTGTGATTGTCTGAAGAAGGGTCTGGACCAGAAACGCAACCCTCTCCCCAGAGCTGCTGCCCGTCCCGATGAGCCACCACTGCCCCCTGTGTCCAGCTTCAACTCCAGAGCCAAACAAAAAACACAGAGTGATGGAGGAACTCAGCGGGCAAGGCGGTACCCGCGGAGGGAACGGACCAGGAGCCCCCACGGGCCAGGACTCCCGACCCCCCCAACAGAAAGGAACTGCACACCAAGAAGAAACCCGTGCTCGCGGTCCGGAGCCCTCAACCATGAAGTGAGTTTTAAGAAATTCTCAATGTCATCAAAACATCAATAGACAACAGACAATAAACAATAGGTGCAGGAGTAGGCCATTTGGCCCTTCGAGCCAGCACCGCCATTCAATGTGATCAAGGCTGATTATCCCCAATCAGTACCCCGTTCCTGCCTTCTCCCCATATCCCCTGACTCCGCTATTTTTAAGAGCTCTACCTAGCTCTCTCTTGAAACATCCAGAGAATCTGCCTCCAATGCCCTCTGAGGCAGAGAATTCCACAGACTCACCACTCTCTGTGAGAAAAAGTGTCTCCTCGTCTCCGTTCTAAATGGCTTACTCCTTATTCTTAAACTGTGGCCCCTGGTTCTGGACTCCCCCAACATCGGGAACATGTTTCCTGCCTCTAGTGTGTCCAAGCCATTAACAATCTTACATATTTCAATGAAATTCCCTCTCATCCTTCTAAACTCCAGAGTGTACAAGCCCAGCTGCTCCATTCTCTCAGCATTTGACAGTCCCGCTATCCCGGGAATTATCCTTGTAAACCTATGCTGCACTCCCTCAATAGCAAGAATGTCCTTCCTCAAATTAGGGGAACAAAATTGCACACAATACTCCAGGTGTGGTCTCACTAGGGCTCTCTACAACTGCAGAAGGACCTCTTTGCTCCTATATTCGATTCCTCTTGTTATAAAGGCCAACATGCCATTCGCTTTCTTCACTGTCTGCTGTACCTGCATGCTTACTTTCATAAACTGATGTACAAGGACCCCCAGATCCCGTTGTACTTCCCCTTTTCCCAACTTGACGCCATTTAGATAGTAATCTGCCTTCCTGTTTTTGCTACCAAAGTGGATAACCTCACATTTATCTACATTAAATTTCATCTGCCCACTCCCCCAACCTGTCCAAGTCACCCTGCATTCTCATAGCATCCTCCTCACAGTTCACACTGCCACCCAGCTTTGTGTCCTCTGCAAATTTGCTAATGTTACTTTGAATCCCTCCATCCAAATCATTGATGTATATTGTAAATAGCTGCGGTCCCAGCAACGAGCCTTGCGGTACCCCACTAGTCACTGCCTGCCATTCTGAAAGTGACCCGTTAATCCCTACTCTTTGTTTCCTGTCTGCCAACCACTTCTCTAAACATGTCAGCACTCTACCCCCAATACCATGTGCCCTAATTTTGCCCACTAATCTCCTATGTGGGACCTTATCAAATGCTTTCTGAAAGTCCAGGTACACTACATCCACTGGCTCTCCCTTGTCCAGTTTCCTAGTTACATCTTCAAAAAATTCCAGAAGATTAGTCAAGCATGATTTCCCCTTCGTAAATCCATGCTGACTCGGATCGATCCTGTTATTGCTATCCAAATGTGCGGCTATCTCATCTTTTATAATTGCCTCCAGCATCTTCCCCACCACCGATGTCAGGCTAACTGGTCTATAATTCCCTGTTTTCTCTCTCCTGCCTTTCTTAAAAAGTGGGATAACATTAGCTACCCTCCAACCCACAGGAACTGATCCTGAGTCTATAGAACATTGGAAAATTATCACCAATGCATCCACAATTTCTAGAGCCACTTCCTTATGTACCCTGGGATGCAGACCATCAGGTCCTGGGGATTTATCAGCCTTCAGTCCCATCAGTCTACCCAATACCATTTCCTGCCTAATGTGGATTTCCTTCAGTTCCTCTGGTACCCCAGATCCTCAGGCCACTACCATATCAGGGAGATTGTTTGTGTCCACCTTAGTGAAGACAGATCCAAAGTACCTGTTCAACTCATCCGCCATTTCCTTGTTCCCCATAATAAATTCATCTTTTTCGGTCTTCAAGGTTCCAACTTTGGTCTTAACTAATTTTTTCCTCTTCACATTACTAAAGAAGCTTTTACTATCCTGGCTATCTTACCTTCGTACCTCATCTTTTCTCCCCGTATTGCCTTTTTGGTCATCTTCTGTTGTTCTTTTAACATTACCCAATCCTCTTGCTTCCCGCTCATCTTTGCTACGTTGTACTACTTCGCTTTAATTTTTATATTGTCCCTGACGTCCCTTGTCAGCCATGGTCGTCCCTTTCTCCCCTTGGACTCTTTCTTCCTCCTAGGAATGAACTCAACCTGCACCTTCTGTATTATTCCTAGAAACACCTCCCATTTTTGTTCCACTGTAGTGTAACTTTCCAGTCAACTTTGGCCAGCTCCTCCCTCATGGCCCCATAGTCCCCTTTATTCAACTGCCACACTGACACCTCCGATCTACTCTTCTCTCTCTACAATTGTAGAATAATCCTGACCATGTTATGGTCACTGCCTCCTAATGGCTCATTATCCTCGAGGTCCTTTATCAAATCCGTTTCATTACATAACACTAAATCCAGAATTGCCTTCTCCCTGGTAGGCTCTAATACAAGCTGTTCAAAGAATCCATCACAAAGGCACTCGACAAAGTCCCTTTCTTGGGGTCCAGTACCAACCTGATTTTCCCAGTCTACCTGCTCATTGAAATCTCCCATAACAACCACGGCATTACTTTTGCTACATGCCAATTTTAACTCCTGATTCAACTTGCGCCCTATGTCCTGGCTACTGTTGGGGGGCCTGTGGATTAGTGCCATTAGGGTCTTTTTACCCTTACAATTCCTTAGTTCTTTCCAAACTGACTCCACATCTCGTGTTTCAATGTCACCCCTTGCAAGGGACTGAATTTCATACTTCACCAACAGAGCAACCCCACCCCCTCTGCCCACCTGTCTGACTTTTCGATAGGAGGTATACCCTTGAATATTCAGTTCCCAGCCCTGGCCCTCTTGCAGCCATGTCTCTGTAATTCCCACAACATCACACTTGCCAATTTCTAACTGAGCCTCAAGCTCGTCCACTTTATTTCTTATACAATGATGAGTGTTTGTTGGCAGTGGGCTTGTACTCGCTGGAGTTTTGAAGAATGAGGAAGAACTTCATTGAAACATACAGAATTGTGAAAGGCTTGGATAGACTGGATGTGGAGAGGATGTTTCCACTAGTGGGAGAGCCTAGGACTAGAGGTCATAGCCTCAGAATTTAAGGTTGTTCTTTTAGGAAGGAGATGAGGAGAAATTTCTTTAGTCAGATGGTGTCTAATCTGTGGAATTCTTTGCCATAGAAGGCTGTGGAGGCCAAGTCAGTGGATATTTTTAAGGCAGAGTTAGATAGATTTTTGAGTAGTGCATGTGTCAGAGGTTGTGGGGAAAAGGCAGGAGAGTGGGGTTAAGAGGGCGAGATAGATCAGCCATGATTGAATGGCAGAGTAGACTTCATGGGCTGAATGGCCTAATTCTACTCCTATCACTTATCACAATGTTAGATATGCTCAACAGGTCAGGCAGCAACTGTGAAGGGAGAAACTTATTTAAGGTTTCATGTCAATGACCTTTCATCAGAAGTTTGACTTAGAATTTGTTCCATTTAAAATCTTTTTTGGGCATATGTGGAAAAAAATTTATACAGCACGCAGTGGATGTTAAAATTCTTTTGAGTGATGCTCCAAAATTCTTTGAGTAAATTCTTGACATGGTATAATATGTTACCCGCAGTAACATTTGCCAAACTTATGGAAAAAACTGTGTGGTGCGGACTTCATAAAAGTAAGAGACTATAACAATGTTTGCACCAATGCCCTTGGTGAAATATAACTCACTTTTCAACATATTTCTCATGCATTTTCAAATAAACTTCATATGTTAAAATGAAGTGCGGCGGCACGACTCATGTTGCAGCGGCCCCTACATCCTGTCTGTCTTTTTTTAATTTTTTGTCTAGTTAAATGTAGTTGTCGTGTTTTTTTTCATACTGTTTTTAAATGTGTATATGTGGGGGGCGGGGGGGGGGGGAAGGGGGAAACTTTAAAAAATCTCTTTCCTGCACGGGAGACCCGAACTTTTCCCTGTCGGGTCTCCGTTGTCGTTGGGGCCAAGCCCTGTGGAGCGGCCTCCAACCGGGACTGCAGGTAACTTATTGTGCCTTTGAAGATCCAGCTTAAACATGAGCAGGGTCAGGTGAAATCAATTATTTAGATACAATGGTTTAATGCATGTGGTACTAAGTACATCTGAGAGCTTGCAAACATTTTTTTAAAGTTGTAATCTGTAGGGAGCTATTATCTTGACTTTTAGCCAATTTTATAAGGGAACAGACATTAAAAAAATGCATGAATTTACAAAGTCTCAATTTATGAGGTAAAAACGGGATAGGCTGGATATATTCAGCAGACTAGGCAACAGTTCAAATCTCTTTTATAAAAATAAAGAATTTATGTTTATAGTTATATGTTTATCTATATTATTAAAAGTTTGATCTTGACGACTTCCTGTTGTTCTGTATATTGATTTTAGAAAGCTGTGTTGTCTAATTAAAGTTGCCTTGCCTAATTAAAGTAGCTTTGCCTTGCCTAGTTAAAATTGCCTTGCCTTGCCTAGTTAAAATTGCCTTGCCTTGCCTAATTAAAATTGCCTTGCCTAATTAAAGTTACCTTGCCGTCTATATGATTAAAAGTCTAATCTTGACCACTTCCTGTTTGTACTTTATATTGATTTTAGAAAAAATGCTACCACTTACGCTGTGATTTTTGGCCATCTTACTCAGTCCCCCTCCGCTCATCAGGTACCGAGGATTTTTCCCATCGATGAGTTATTAGTGTTTTTAAAAATGTTGAGATTCTCTCTCCTGTCAATCACACCATGAAGGCCATGCCTCTTCTGGTGGGAGGGTGGGAGGGACTATAAAACCCAGAAGTGTGGGCATGGCTCAGTCTCTGCAAGGAGGAGGGAGAGGTCATGACTCGCTGTCTTTAGTGGCCTTGCACCCTGCTTAAAATGGTATGAAACTGCACTTGAATTTGGTGGCCTTGCACCCTGCCTGAAGTGGTATGAAACTGCACTTGAATTTGGTGGCCTTGCATCCTGCTTCAAATGGAATTTCAAGGAATAGGCGTGAGTCAAATGCCAGCCCACCAGCGTGAGTGAGTGAGCTGCCAGCACAACAGGCTTGAGTGACTGAGCCGCAAGCCCAAGAATCCATTTGGCCCACAAGGTCCATACTAGCCTTCTGGAAACCGGTCCCTTCAGTGCACAACACCTATACTAGTGCTCCAGAAAGGCCCCCCACCTCACTGGCCACCAATATTGGAATTGGTGGAGAGGTAGAATATTGCGTTGTAAGGGCTGGTCCCCCATCAGCTTTCCAGCACCGCCATTCATTGTGATCATGGCAGATCATCCACAATCAGTGACCCGTGACTGCCTTCTCCATATACCCCTTGATTCCACTAGCCCAAAGAGCTCTATCTACCGTAACTATCTTTTAAATTCATCCAGTGAATTGGGCTCCACTGCCTTCCATGGCAGAGAATTCCACAAATTCACAACTCTCTGGGTGAAAAAGTTTTTCCTCATCTCAGTTTTTAATTGCCTCCCCTTTATTCTTAGACTGTGTCCACTGGTTCTGAACTCCCTCAACATTGGAAACATTTTTCCTGCATCTAGCTTGTCCAGCCCTTTTATAATTTTATATGGTTCTATAAGATTCCCCCTCATCCTTCTAAATTCCCGTGAATACAAGCCCAATCTTTCCAATCTTTCCTCATATGACAGTCCCGCCATCCCAGGGATTAACCTCATGAACCTGCGCTGCACTCCCTCAATAGCAAGGATGTCCTTCCTCAAATTAGGAGACCAAAACTGCACATAACTCCAGGTGTGGTCTTACCGGGGCCCTGTACAACTGCAGAGGAACTCTTTACTCCTATACTCAAATCCTCTTGTTATGTAGGCCAACATGCCATTAGCTTTCTTCACTGCCTGCTGTACATGCATGTTTACTTTCAGTGACTGGTGTACAATGACACCCAGGTCTCATTGCACTTCCATTTTTCATAATCTGACCACATTGAGATATAATCTGCCTCCTTGTTCCTGCCACCAAAGTGGATAGCCTCATATTTATCTACATTAGACTGCATCTGCCATGCATCTGCCCACTCACTCAACCTGTCCAAATCATCCTGCAACCTCCTGGCATCCTTTTGGCAGTTCACACTGCCAACAAACTTTGTGTCATCTGCAAATTTGCTTGTGTTACTTTTAATTTCATCATCCAAATCATTAATGTATATTGTAAATAGTTACGGCCCCAGCACTGAGCCTTGTAGCTCTCCACTCGCCACTGCCTGCTATTCTGACAGGGACCCGTTTATTCCTACTCTTTGTTTTCTGTCTGCCTACCAATTTTCTATACATTTTGTAGATTGGTTATTGCATGTGAACCAATCATAGTAGAGTAGCATCATTAACCTGACCTTTCAGTATGCTTTATACTAACACCCACTTCCTACATTAGGTAGTCTTGGAGCGGTGATGATGAATTAACAACTAGCAACCTGCTGTACCGCTATACTATGCGTTATAATTAAAGAAGACTTTAAACTCCAGACCTGTGCAACATAATCATTTACACATGTCAATATCCTATCCCCAATACCATGTAGGTATGTTGCAAAGCCCACCTGAAGCGTCGTTGAAAATCTGCCGCTGCGGGTGTGCGCGATTTTGGCGCCGTTTAGAGGGGGCGGGTTTAAAACGCGATTTTCTCTAGGCTGTTCAAATCGAACATGTTCGGCCTAGTTAATTATTAACGAAAAATCGCTGGAAGTCCCCGTCGCAAAAGCTATTATTAGTTTTAAAGGCCTCGTATAATAGTTATAATAGTTTAAAAATCAATCTCTAAACCCGCGACCGCCAGCAACTGCAGGGTCTCATAAAGCAGGCAACTGAAGGTAGGTTGTATATTTTTACATTAAAAAGGGCTTCTTAAGATCCCTTTATACAAAGTTTAATATTGCGAGTAGCTCATTTTGGGCCCATTATATCCCGCAGTATTTTTCTGGGCATTTGGGGGCACAAATCTACCGCAATGTGAACGTTCCAAACCAGCGCGTTCACAGGGACCCACTGGAAAGCTGATTTAAATGGGCATTTATTTACAGCAATTGAACACTAAATTCCTTCCATTTGGTCTATAAATTAATGTAAATGAGATTTAAAAATCATGTTTTATTGTGAATTATTTGTGAATATTATTTGGACATTTAGGCTATTTAAAAATGTTAATCATTTATTAAGAAATGGATAGATGTTTAGATCTAGTAATTGAAGTCTGAAATTAGCTACAATTAGGTAACTAACTAATTATATGCTTTAATTTCAGGTCATCCAAGTAAGATTATTTTATATTTGTTTCAGAATGCTTCAATCTATGATAACTGAAAATTTCATTCAGTTCTCTTAAATTTTAAGAAAGTTATGGGCTTTTGACTGTTCACGATCACAGCTTTTTTGTTATGTCCATAGAAAATCAATAGGGAACAAGATGCTCATTTCCCAGTATGAAAATGGCCATAACATTTTAAATACTTGAGATATGAAAGTGAATTAGGTGTCAAATTAAACTTCTTTTTATGCTTTATCTGATGGGATAAATTACAGACTTGATTTTTAAAATCTCAAAATGTTGTAACATTGCTATACCATGTGCTCTAATTTCGTCCACTAATCTCCTGTGAGACCTTATCAAAGGCTTTCTGAAAGTCCAGATACACTACATCCACTGGCTCCCCTTCATCCATTTTACTTGTCACATCTTCAAAAAATTCCAGAAGATTAATCAAGCAGGATTTCCCCTTCATAAATCAATGCTGACTTGGACTAATCCTTTTACTGCTATCCAAATGCGCCATTATAACTTATTTAATAATTGACTCCAGCAACTTCCCCACCACCGATGTCAGGCTACCTGGCCTATAATCCCTGTTTTCTCTCTCGCTCCTTTCTTGTAAAGTGGGATAACATTAGCTACACTCCAATCCACAGGAACTGATCCTGAATCTATAGAACATTGGAAAATGATCACCAATGCGTCAACGATTTCTAGAGCAACCTCCTTAAGTACCGTGGGATGCAGACCATCAGGCGCTGGGGATTTATCAACTTCAGTCCCATCTGTCTACCCAATACTATTTCTTGCCTAATGCAAATTTCTTTCTGTTCCTCTGTCTCCCTAGATCCTCTGTTCTCTAGTATATTTGCTTCAAGTTTTAATCTCTCGTATGTGCAGTTTTTTTCTCCATATTTAAGATATAATGCAATGGTCGCAGTGCACAGTAGGTAAAAGCAAATCTATTTTGGCTTGACACATGAGGACATTATGAGCAGCCCGTGCCTATACTCAGTGGAATTTAAAAGAATGAGAGCAATATGTGTTCCATTGGATTCTAAGTGGGATTAACACAGTAGTTGCTGATGAGGGCACAGTCTTAGAATAAAGAGTAACCCAGTTATGATGGAGATGAGGAGGAAGAATTTCTTCTCTCAGGCAGTCATGAATCATTGAAATTCTCTAGCCCAGCAAGCTGCAGAGGCAGGGTCACTGAATAACATTCATGGCGGACATTTGAACCACAGGAGAGGGAATGAATATAAAGAAAGAAAACGAAAAGGGTGTTGAGCAGAACATTTTATCAGGCATGAGGGGCCAATTAAACTACTCCTGCTCCAGTTTCTTATGGTCTTATTTTTAAGAATTACAGTTTTATTCATGCAAATGGCATTTTAAGCAGTGTCTATCAGTTGCTGTTTCTCCAGTTTGCATGTTCACTGGGGTAGAGGGGGAGGTTGTCGGATTGTCATAACTCACACACAGTGTTTAAGATCCAAAGACTTTTATTAGCAATTCAGCGTAGGTAACTTCATCTTAACATACAGCCCAAGACTGGGAGAGTAAAGGAAAAAGGGCTTTCTATTAAACCTGTGGGCGGAGCCACAGTATGACTCATAGCATGAGTGACACTGATCTACATCCTCCCTCTTAAAGAATTAAATGTAAATACAAAGACAGAAATGTCAGTATGGGAATGGGGGGTTAAATAGTTAACACCCAGGAGATCCAGTAACCTTGGCAGACAGAGTGCAAGTGTTCTGCAAAAAAGTTGCCCAGTCTACGCTTGGACTTGCCAATGTAAAGGGAGCCACATCGGAAGTATCGAAAGTGATAGACAAGATTAAAGAAGTGCACTAGGTGGTTCACTCCCTGGTTCACTCATCTCTTTCCACCCAACTCTCCATCCATCTTCCAAACATAGATCGATTACCAGTACCCACCTATTACATGCCTGGCTTACCTCCTCTCTTTTCCAGCTTTCCCCCCATACTCCAACCATGCTCATATGCTCATAAGTTATACGAGCAGAATTAGGCCATTCGGCCTATCATCTACTCTGCCATTCAATCATGGCTGATCTATCTTTCCCTCACAATCCCATTCTCCTGCCTTCTCCCCATAACCCCTGACACCCGTACTAATCAAGAATCTATCAACCTCCACCTTAAAAATGTCAATTTACTTGGCCTCCACCACCTTCTGTGGCAATGAATTCCACAGTTTCACCACCCTCTGACTGCAGAAATCCCTCCTCATTTCTTTTCCAAAGGTATGCCCTTTTATTCTGAGATTATGGCCTCTAGTCCTGGAGTCCCCCACAAGTGGAAACATGCTCTCCACGTCCACTCTATCCAGGCCTTTAACTATTCGTCTGAAGAAGGGTCCAGACCTGAAACGTCATCTGTTCACTCCCTCCATGGATATTGTGTAACCCATTGCATTTTTATTGGACTAAATGTTGATGTTATTGGTCTGATTTTGTTATGGGTCATTTTTACAATACATTGTTGATCTATTCCACCGGAGAACTACCCAGGAAGTGAAGGTGACAATTATTGCACTAAATATTGGGAAATTGAAACTCTTTTTTTGATTTATGATCACAGCTGCCATGGGTCACCTGTACTCATTCCTTTACAAATATTCTGCATTCTGTGCAAAAAAATCTGCATGTTGTATACATACATAAACAATTATTCATCAATTTATTTGTTGCTCCTTTTGAAGTTACACTATGTCCTTCGCCTTTCCAATATCAATTCCACCATCATTGATGTTTGACTAATCGAGCATGCACATAAGCCTTCACCCATTCCTAAGTAATGGCATTCGAAATGGCCTAGTATATTTATAACCCCATTTAAAATTAACCAATTGTGTAAGATAAATATGACCATAATAGGACGATTACCTCCTTATGAGCATAGCCTGCTCACAACCTCATTGCATCTGAATTACAGAGGTCAGCTTACTTTCAGAAAAGATGCAGTATTCAATATGCAGCTTTGGATTTCCCCATTTAAAGAAATAGCTTCATTGTTTGCCTATTTGCAGATTAAATCAATGTTCAAATGTAATTACTGGATCATTGCTGGGAAGATGAATGTCATCACTATCAGTACGTGATGGCAAACCATATGTTCTAATGATACTTGATTACAGTTTTTTTTCCTTAGGATTGATTAATTATGTCACTCCTTTGAAATATGGTTACACATCATCCTTAGAAACACATTATTGTAGATGACTACCTCCAAACTATTTGTTATGTAGACATAAGTGGCCTTATAATTCATTCTGCATGTCAAACCTGTGATAGTACATAATAACACAGCTGGTAAACGGTGGTAAATTGCATATTGAGGAAATCCTCCAAGAAATTAAAAAAAATACAGAATTAATTCTGAAAAGATCTTCAACAGATTCAGCACAATGAACGGTAGTTTTGCAGCATTGAAAACAAACAGCTCTGCCCATATTTGGAAAGTGATTTAGATTAATTTATAGACTTAATAATACCACCACAGGGAAATAATCAATCTCTGTACAAATGAGAAAATTCACCGAGCATCTGATGCTCTATTATGTCTCTCACCATACAAAGGAAATAGCAGAAGCTGCAGTTAGAGGCTTCATGTAGGGAAGTCTGATGCAGTACACTGCTACTGACTTCAACTGAGGCTGCCCAGCAGAAACAGTTGGTAGCAGTCTGAAAATAACATTGAGTCATTTACCACCCCACTTAAGTGGCAGTCCTACAGCTGTCACGATGATGGAAGTCTACTGTCTAATAAAATGTCTGGAGCATCTGCCGGGCAGAGACAGGGGGCAACTTGTGATATTCAAATCAGCTCAAAGACATCCCTTGTTCCCTATTACATTCTTGATGTGCAATGTCTAGAGTTTATGCTGCCCATGCTTTCAAAATTTGGTCTGGAACTATTTTATTTCTCATTTGATGGGGCCAGGAGCAAACATGATTCGATTTCCCTAGGGCTGAACTGTTAACTGGCTCTGTGAATGTCAGGAGAGAAAATATTGAAAGTTTCAATTTTAAATTATGGAATACTCCATAATGATGAGAAAATCATTTTTTACACAGAGCGTGGTGAATCTGTGGAATTCTCTGCCACAGAAGGTAGTTGAGGCCAGTTAATTGGCAATATTTAAGAGGGAGTTAGATGTGGCCCTTGTGGCTAAAGGGATCAGGGGGTATAGAGAGAAGGCAGGTACAGGATACTGAGTTGGATGATCAGCCATGATCATATTGAATGACGGTGCAGGCTCGAAGGGCCGAATGGCCTACTCCTGCACCTATTTTCTATGTTTCTAAACAAAAAACATTTCAATGTGGCCCTTCATTTTTCAATATTGTCTTCTGGTTTGATTGTCTCTTGTAAATTAGCTGATCTGCTGTTTGATAAAGAGATGCTGAAACTATACAAATGCAAATTGTGAGAGGTAAAACTTTATCGGACTCCACATTGCTCAGACAGTGCATGCCCAAAGCAAAAGGTCGGATGTTGGATATAAATTAATTCTTGACGCAATCAAATCAAGCTGGCAACGCTGGTCATGCCAACACAGGGGGCTCATCTGAGCAATGAGTTCACTTTCACAAAGCCTGCTTCATCCAAGGAGTGGCAGATGAACTGGCTCTGAATAGCTATAAAGATAATGGGGTTGTAATAGCAGGTAATTTCAGCTTCTCTCATATTGGCAGGGACTGCTATGGTGTAAAGGGCTCGGACGGGGTATAATTTGTTAAAAGTCTCCAGGAAAGTTTTCTGAAAGAGTGTGTAAATGGCATTGGTAACGAGGGCGCAACATTTGTTTTCCTATTGGGAAATGAGTCTGTGTGAGTGTCTGTTTCACTTGGGGAGCTTACAACCCAGCGATATGAATATTGATTTCTCTAACTTCAAGTAACTCTTCCATCCCCTCTCCCTCTGTCCCTCCCCCACCCTAGACATCGTACTAGTTTCACTGTCTTGCTGTTAAGTTCTACTGTCTGTATAACCTATCCACCAGCCGACAATGGACCATTGTGAGCTCCACCTTTCCATGATTATCATTACTTTTTGCATATCTCCCATTCATTTCTCCTGTACTGTCTATATTTCTCGTTCCTCTTTCCCCTGACTCTCAGTCTGAAGAAGGGTCTTGACCCGAACCTTTACCAATTTCTTTTCTCCAGTGTTGCTGCCTGACCCGCTGAGTTACTCCAGTTTTATGTGTCTGTCTGAAGTGTCTGAAGTGTCTGAAGTGTCTGAAGTGTCTGAAGTGTCTGAAGGGTCAATGAGACACTTTGGGACCTGTGACCACAATTCTATTAATTTTAAAATCCTCAAGGAAAAGAATAGGACTGGGCTATAAAGTAAAATCTATAATTGGGGAAAAAATATTTTCGTCATTAGATAGGAACATGTGAAGGTTGATTGGAACCTACCTGCAGGTGTCTGACAGGAGGGAGGCTTATAAAAGTGAGATAGGGAGAGTTCAGGGACAACATGTTCCTGCTGGAGTGAAGGGCAGGTCTGATAGGATTAGAGAACTCTGCCTGATGTGGAATATTGGGGCACTGGTCAGCAAAATGATGTAGGCAAATGTCAGTTATCAAGCTGGGATCAAGTGAATCCTTTGCCGAATATAAGAGATATAGGAGCACACTTGAGAGAGAAATCAGAAATGCAAAAAAGACTTTGGCTCCTAAAGCATCCTATGCATATTAAGAACAAAGGAGTAACTGGGTTACTCTTTTCTAGTTTAGTTTAGTTTAGAGATACAGCATGGAAACAGGCCCTTTGGCCCATCGAGTAGGCACCGACCAGCGAGCCCCTCACTCTTACACTATCCTACACACACTATGGACAATTATACCAAGCCAATTAGCCTACAAACCTGTACATCTTTGGCGTGTGGGAGGAAACTATAGATCCCAGAGAAAACCATGGGGAGAACATACAAACTCCATACAGATAAGCATCAGTAGTCAGGAGCGAACCCGGGCCTCTGGTGCTGCAAGGCAACAACACTACTGTTGCACAACCATGCCATCCTCATAAGGATCAATGTGGTAATCTATGTGTGGACACACAGGGGATGGTCAAGATGTGAGATGAATATTTCTTATCTGTATTTACCAAGGAGAGGTCATGAAAGCTAATTAATTAAGGGAAATAAAGAGTGATGTATTGGAACATGTCCACATTATAATATATGATGTGCCAGCAATCTTGAAGTATATTATTAGTGGACTAAATTCCCAGGGTCCTCAGACATCATGGAAAACTAGGGCAGAAATTGCAGGGGTCTTGGTTGGCAGAGATGTTTGACTATTTAGATCACTTGGGATCCAGGATGAGATGGCCAAGTGGATACAACATTGGCTTGGTGCAAGGAATCAGAGGATGGTACTGGAGGGTTATTCAGATTGGTGGTCTGTGACCAAAGGTGGGTACATAGTGGTTTGTCATCTATGTTAACAATTTGGATGACAATGTTGTTAACACGGTTAGTAAGTTTGCAGATGACGCCAACATCGGTGGTGTAGTTGACAGTGAAGAAGGTTATCTAAGATTTTAACAGGAAATGGAAATTGAGCCAAGGAATGACAGATGGAATTTGACTTGGACAAGCATGAGGTGTTACATTTTGATGAGTTAACCCCAGTCAGGGCTTGCATAGTAAATGGCAGGACTATGGAGAGTGTAGCAGAATAGAGTGACCTAGATGTGCAGATACACACCGTAGTTGTTTAAAACTGGCCACAAAGGGGCAGGAGGATGAATAAGGCGTTTGGCATGCTTCCGTTCATCAGACAAGGCACTGAGCACAGGAATTGGGGTGTTATGTGACAAAAATACAAATAATTGATGAGACCAACATTGCAGTACTCTGTGCAGCTCTATTCATGAAACGATTTTTGAGGATATTACCAAGATTGGAGGGCTTGAATTCTGGAAAAGACTGGATACGCTTGGACTTGTTTACCTGGAGCGTAGGAGGCTGAGGGGTGACTTTGTAGCTGTATATATTATCATCATGAGGAATGCAGATAAAGTGTATTTTCACAATCTTTTTCCTTGAATAGTCTTAAAATAGAGAACATATATTGAAGGTGAGAGGGGAAAATTTGAAAGGGACCTGAGGACGACCTTTTCACACCTGGAGGATGTATGTATACGGAATTAACAGTCAGAGGAATGTGGAGTATAATTGGAACATTTAAAAGACATTTGGACAGGTACATGGATAGTAAAGTTAGAGGGACAGGGACCAAATGCAGGCAAACGGGACTAGCTTAGTCAGCATGGTCATATTGGGCTGAAAAGCCTTTCCATTCTGTATGCCACTAAAAGGCAGGTTTTGGGGATGGGTATTTCTGACTACTTCATTTAGACATTGGTACATCCAAAATGTTATTTTTCTTATACTGTTATTTAGATAGGAGAAAGATAATCATCAGTCTATTCCCATTTTCTACTTGCCTGAAATATCTATCTCAACATTATTATTACAGAAATAAATGTAATACTGTAGCCATAGTCATAGTTATACAGCATATAAACAGATATGTCAACCAGTGTGCCTACCTATGCTAGTCTCATCTGGCATTTGGCTCATATTCCTCTAAACCTTTCTAATCCATTAGCCTGTCCAAATGTCTTTTAAACATTGTAATTGCATCTGCTTCATCTGCTTCCTCTGGCAGTTTGTTCCATATACCCACCACCCTCTGAGTGAAAACTCAACCCATAGATCCCTATTTTATCTTTACCCTCTTATCTTAAACCTAGGTCCTCTAGTTTTAGACCATGGCCATCCACATTATCCATGCCATGCTTCTTATAAATCAAGCCCTCCTGCCCAGACAAAATCCTTGTGTATCTTTTCTACAATCTGTGTAGTTTAATCACATCCAGCTCTTTGAGCTTCTTTGGTGAAACTCCTTAAACAATCAGAAGGCAGGAATGGACCACAAGGGTATTCTTTTGCACTCTTTGATGGCAAAGTTGGATAAAAGAGGTAAAATAATTTATTTTTTAAGAAAGAACTGCAGATGCTGGAAAAATCGAAGGTAGACAAAAATTCTGGAGAAACGTAGCGGGTGAGGAATGTAGCGGGTGAGGCAGTATCTACGGAGAGAAGGAATAGGCGACGCAAGCTCTGTCAGGGGGGAGAGGGAAACTCCGCCTCTTCCTTTCTTTTTCCCGCCCCCCCCCCCCCCCGAAATCAGTCTGAGGAAAGGGACCCGAAACGTTGCTTATTCCTTCTCTCCATAGATGCTGCCTCACCCGCTGAGTTTCTCCAGCAATTTTTTCTACCTAAAATAATTTATTTATCAGTTTATGGGCTGACATGTTCAGTATTTGCTGAATACGCTTCAGTTGACTGGGTCCTTTCATAGTCATTGCAGCACAAAAGGTGACAATTTAGCTTATTGGATCTGCGCTGGCTCTATGTGAAGCAATTGTGTTGGCTTCCATTACCTTACTCCACCCTGACAGCACTGCATAGTTATTTCCCTCACTGATCATCTGCATTTTAACCACCTAGTTCTAAGTCATTACCTTTTATTGTGTAATAAAAATTCTTCCTCCAATTTTCACAGCACCATCTTGCCCAATTACTGTCAGTCCCTTATTTATGTCTAATCAAAACTGTGCTGGTATTGCCATTGATTTGTTATTCTCACATGTACCAAGATACAGTGAAAATTTTGCACTGCATGCTATCCAGACAGATCATCCCCTACATGATTCTATTCATACATCCCATGAGTACATCAGGTAGAGCAAAAAGAGAAAATTAACAGCGTGCAGAACGTATCATTACAGCTACAGAAAAAATGCAGGTAATAAAGAAATGCAAGAACTGCAACAAAGTAGATTAGAGATCGGAAGATTGGGATACATCTAAGGCTTCGGTTCAAGAGTCTGGTAATAGCGTGAAAAAAGTTGTTCATGAATGTGGTGGTAAATAATTTTTGATAACCATCTTTTCTATCTAATAATATTCATATCAAAGGAAGGATACATTCCAAGTGTATTCTACTTGAGATGGAGAGATTAGACCTGTAGACAATATTCCTGATGTTGTCTCATTGCAGAAAGTCACCTCCACTCTGCTGCTCGTGCTCTTGCAGAAATGGCCGACATTCCATTTGCTTTCCTAATTATTTGCTGAATCTGCACATCATCTGAACAATTTCTCCAGTACCAATGATTAGTTCTTTGAACTGCTCATTCCCATTAGACTAGGTTTTTGGGTTACATGAAGATAGGCAGAAAATATTTGTTTATGCCGTCTGCTATTTTTTCGTTCCTGTGTCAGAGATCATGCACATGTAGGGAATAAAGGGAATAGTGTAGGAAGAAACTGCAGGTGCTGGTTTACACCAAAGATAGACACAAAATTCTGGAGTAGCTCAGCTGGTCAAGCAGCTTCTCTGGAGAAAAGAAATAGGTGACATTCCGAGGCAAGATCCTTCTTCGGACCAATGTGTCTGAAGGCTCTGGACTGAAACGTCTCCTATTACGTTTCTCCAGATGTGCTGTCTGACCTGTTGAGCTACTCCAGCATTTTGTGTCTATCTTGGGAATAAAGGGTTATAGGTCATGTGAACGCAGATGGGGTTCACTTAATTTGGCATCATGATTGCACAGACATTGTGGGCAGAAGGACCTGTTCCTGTGCTGTACTCTCTATGTTTGATGTTCAATGTGTAAAGTAGCCACATGAACTATAGCTAATCAATTTTGGATCTAAAGAATGTTTATCATTAGTATACACTTGAATTATACTTACCTTTCCAACTAAATCCAATCCACTATGAAATGTATTATGAAGTAAATTGATAACATACAATGTTTAAAGCTTAACTGGTTTACCCTAACAACAAGTAGGTTCAGAGCAGGTCCAGGGTCTGTTAATGGCAGGACCATGCTCCAATTGGATTGTGCCAAGACATCCTGCAGTACAGATCGAATCGGTAGTAATGAAAACAAACTCAATGCTAGCATATATTTTAAGAGGGCTTGTATACAAAAACAGGAATGCAATGTTGAGGCTCTATAAGGCGCTGGTAAGGCCGCATTTGGAATATTGTGAGGAATTGAGGGCACCACATCTGAGGAAGGATGTGCTGGCTCTGGAGAAGGTCCAGAGAAGATTTACAAGAATGATCCCAGGAATGAGTAGGTTAAGCTAGGATGAGCGTTTGTCGGCACTGGGCCTGTACTTGCTGGAGTTTAGAAGAATGAGGGGGGACCTCATTGAAACATACAGAATTGTGAAATGCTTGGATAGAGTGGATATGGAGAGGATGTTTCCACTAGTGGGAGAGTCCTAGAGGCCATAGCCTCAGAATTAAAGGACATTATTTTAGGAAGGAGATGAGGAGAAATGTCTTTAGTCATAGGGTAGTGAATCTGTGGAATTCTTTGTCACAGAAGGCTGTGGAGGCCAGGTCAGTGGATATTTTTAAGGCAATGATCGATAGATTCTTGATTAGTACAGGTGTCAGAGGTTATGGGGGGAAGGCAGGAGAATGGGGTTAGGAGGGAGAGATCGATCAGCCATGATTGAATAGCGGAGTAGACATGATGGGCCAAATGGTTTAATTCTACTCCTATTCCTTATGAACATGAACACTGCTGAGCTATTTGTTACTGACGTTATGAAATATATGTCTTCAGTGCAACATTGCTTCATAGAGGCATCTGATATTTGTCAGGACTGTATCTTGGCTGACGTAGTCTATCTTGTTCTTCAAACCCAGTTTCCTTGTGTAAAGCTTTCTGGAAAAGAACCACTATTGGGGGAAGGAAATATTATTTTTAATTTTCTATAATTCCTGCCCTACAGAACTGTGTGCTCTGTATGTCCTCTTCTGAGCTTTACCTCAAACAGCACAGATATCTGGCCTGCCCACAAGGTCGGAATTTGTGAAGCACAAAGAGCCATCAGATGGAGATGCTTCTTGATGCAGTTACAGTTTTAGATTGTGGCATGGGGATTTTTGAAGCTCGGTTATTGAAGATCAGCTGGCACATTTTGTTGTTCACTCTTAGTTTAAAGCTGGTGCACAATAAATTCAGAATATACACAAAGAAGCATACATAATTGCGTGTGTCAAGATCAGTTATTTCCTAAATGCCAGAAAATAAATCTCATTATTTTACTTACTAAAACAGGAACTAAATTGATTCTCTTCAGGTTCCCAAGTTCCCACTGAGATCTGAAGGGTTTATTTCCATGGTGCCTATGTTTTATTTTGCACAGATCCCCTACCAATGTTATTGCAATAAAAATGTTTTTAATTGTTAAATGTTTGTTCTGGACATTTTTATTAAACTCGTGTGCGATCTTTAGTGCGATGAAAGATCCCATGTGCGACTACGATCTTTATTTCACGCTCAATAAAATGTTCAAATTTTCAGTTAAAATATATTCTTTTTATTTCATGCTTTACTGCCTATCCAAATTCTTGATGACGTCAGTGCAGAAGGGCATCAGGAATCCTCTCAAACTGATGTTTGAGCACAACCAGCACGACATTTACGGGAGTGGGATTGTGTGCATCTAATGATGACCTACAATGGCATTGCCATCTCCGAGCCTTTCACTATCAACATCCATGGAACCATCATTGATTGGAAGCTCAACAAGACCAGTCGCATTTATAGTGTTGTTACAAGAAAAGGCTGCAGGCTGTGCACTCTGTGGTAATGGACACCCCAAAGTCTTTACACCAGTGGCAAGGCACAAGTGAGGATTTTAGACTAGATTCAGATTCACATTCACTGTCACATTTATTGTCACATGCACCAATTAAGGTACAGTGATATTTGAGTTACCATGTAGCCAGACAATTAAAAGAACACAACACAATAAAAAAGAACGATAGAACTTAACATAAACATCCACCACGGTGATCACTGTGATGGAAGGCAATAAAGTTCAGTCAGTCTTCCTCCTTTTGTTAACCCGTGTTTGGGGCCTTGACTCTCCGCAGTCGCCGCTACGGACGGCCCGATGTACAAGCCCTCTCATCGGGATGATCGAAGCTCTGAAGTTGGGATGGATGGAACACACTGTGGCTTGGAGTGCCCGAATCGGCCACTTTCTTACCGGAGACTGCGGCTTCTCGATGTTATAGGCCGCAGGCCGGCCAGCGGTCGGAGCTCTTCTCCAGCGATCCCTGGCTCCGGGATGGTAAAGTCTACTCCGCGCCTGCTGCTAGAAGCTCCGCAGACTGTGGCTTCATAAAACCATACCGAGAAACATTAACACATACATATAGACATACTAAAAAAACAAAAAAAGTCGAAATGACAAACAAACTGCTGGCGAGGCTGCCGCGCGCGGCACCACCCGATGACCCAATTTACTAGACTAAGTGGGACCCGTTGAGTCCCTGTCACACAGGAGGCTTGGTCCCCCAACGTAATATTCCACCACTCACACATAGCCCCCAACTGCACAGGCGGAGCTCATCTCCCCTCATCCCCAGCACTCTCTCCCCCTTCTCTTCACCCTCCCTCTTCTTTCCCCTCTCCTCCTCCCCTCCCCAATCCCTCCCTCACCACTCTCTCCCCCTCCTTTCCCCTACCTGTCACTCCTCCCTCCCTCCATAACTCTTCTCCCCTCCCTACCCCTCCTATCGCTCGATCCTCCACCTCCCTCACTCCTCACCTTCCCCTATGCCCCCACTATTCCTCCTCACCTCCCCCACTGCATTCCTCTCCCTCTATTCCCCACTCCCCCCTCCTCTACTCCCCCCTCCTCTCCCTCTATTCACCCTCCTCCCCCACTCTTCTCACGTCCTCCCTCTTCTTTTCCTTCTCCTCTTACCCTCCCCCATTCCTTCCCTCACCTCTCCTTTCCCCTACCCTCAGTCACTCCCTTCTTTCCTCCATAACTCCTCTCCCCTCCCTACTCCGCTCTTCTCCCTCTATCCCCTCTCCTCCCTCACTCTCCCTCCCCAGGATCTCGAGGTTGCCGCTCCTCTCCCTTCGTGTGTGCCCTGGAGGAGCATCAGCCATTGGCGCGGATCCTTGGCTCAGCACAGAAGCACCAGCAGCGACAGCTGCATCGGCGTGTGGGCGGGGGGGGGGGGGGGGGAAACCTCAGAGAAAAGATAGGGGAAGAGCCATGGGGGCGTGTGGGGTATCATGGGGGAGAGGGCAGGAGCCAGCGAGGGGGACCAGAGCGGAACAGCTCGAGCTGCAGGGCGTTGCGATCGTGGTTTGTTTGGGACTCACAGCGGGCGCTCTACTCCACTGGGATCAGATTCACCAATTTCCGTTTGACAACATCGCCGTGCTGCTTCTGGTCCCTCCGAAAATTGTGTCCGGTTGGAGACTTCCGCTGGCCACCCACTGCGTCCCTCAGGTCCAGTAAAGACGCGATGGCACAGGAAGGGGTAGACCGTCCTGGGGAGTGACAGGAGAAGAGACCAATCCATGCAGCGCTGACTGGCAGGAGAGGAAATCGATCTGCGCATACGCGGTTTTTAAGATTTTTAAACCTCGCTAATTTTAGAATATACTACTGATCGGAATGAAACCTGTTGCACTCGCAGCACAGGGGAACGGTGAGTGCGCTGCCGAAAAATCCTAGCGCTATCGCTTACCATTTTCTCGCAAATAGAAAAACCGCGCAAACCAGAAGAGCACAAGATCAGAGCTTTAGTTATGGATAGATAGATAGATAGATAGATAGATAGATAGATAGATAGATAGATAGATAGATAGATAGATAGATAGATACTTTGGAAGTACAGCACGGCAACAGGCCCTTTAGCCCACCAAGTCTGCACCAACCAGCCCCGTACAATAATAATATCCTACACACAAGAGACAATTTACAATTTTTACCAAAGCCAATGAACCTACAAACCTTTATGTCTTTAGTGTGGGAGGAAACAGGAGCACCCGGGGAAAACCCCCGTGGTCACAGGGAGAACATACAAACTCCATACAGACAGCACCTGCTGTTAGGATGAACCCGAGTCTCTGACGCAGGAAGGCAGCTACTCTACCACTGCACCACCATGCTGCCTAATTGTATGATGGAATACTCCGAATGTGCTGAAGGAAGTGCCGCTCCACCAATTCTCAGGAAGGTTGATACTATCAGAAAAAGCAACCTGTTCAATGGGTATTCCATCTGCCTTCCTATATATTCATTCCTTACAGCACTGGTGCATGGTGGCAGCAGAGTATCACACATGAAATTCACAGTAGTTACCAGACTAAGCTACTCTGATAACATCTCTGACTTCTCCCATCAACAAGGGGAAGGGCAACAGGAATTGGGAAACAATACAGCCTGCAGGTCCCCCTATCAGTTGTATGCTATGCTAACATAGAAATATATCACCATATAACCATATAACAATTAGAGCACGGAAACAGGCCATCTCAACCCTTCTAGTCCGTGCCGAACACGTATTCTCCCCTAGTCCCATATACCTGCGCTCAGACCATAACCCTCCATTCCTTTCCTGTCCATATAACTATCCAATTTATTTTTAAATGATAAAAACGAACCTGCCTCCACCACCTTCACTGGAAGCTCATTCCACACAGCCACCACTCTCTGAGTAAAGAAGTTCCCCCTCATGTTACCCCTAAACTTCTGTCCCTTAATTCTCAAGTTATGTCCCCTTGTTTGAATCTTCCCTACTCTCAGTGGGAAAAGCTTATCCACGTCAACTCTGTCTATCCGTCTCATCATTTTAAAGACCTCTATCAAGTCCCCCCTTAGCCTTCTGCGCTCCAAAGAATAAAGTCCTAACTTGTTCAACCTTTCTCTGTAACTTAGTTGCTGAAACCCAGGCAACATTCTAGTAAATCTCCTCTGTACTCTCTCTATTTTGTTGACATCCTTCCTATAATTAGGCGACCAAAATTGTACACCATACTCCAAAATTGGCCTCACCAATGCCTTGTACAATTTTAACATTACATCCCAACTTCTATACTCAATGCTCTGATTTATAAAGGCCAGCACACCAAAAGCTTTCTTTACCACCCTATCTACATGAGATTCCACTTTCAGGGAACTGTGCACAGTTATTCCCAGATCCCTCTGTTCACCTGCATTCTTCAATTCCCTACCATTTACCATGGACGTCCTATTTTGATTTGTCTTGCCAAGATGTAGCACCTCACACTTTTCAGCACTAAACTCCATCTGCCATCTTTCAGCCCACTCTTCCAACTGGCATAAATCTCTCTGTAGACTTTGAAAATCTACTTCATTATCCACAACCCCACCTATCTTAGTATCATCTGCATACTTACTAATCCAATTTACCACACCATCATCCAGATCATTGATGTACATGACAAACAACAGTGGACCCAACACAGATCCCTGTGGCACCCACTAGTCACTGGCCTCCAACCTGACAAACAACCATCCACCATTACTTTCTGGCATCTCCCATTCAGCCACTGTTGAATCCATCTTGCTACTCCACCATTAATACCCAACAATTGAACCTTCTTAACCAACCTTCCATGAGGAACCTTGTCAAAGGCCTTACTGAAGTCCATATATAAAACATCCACTGCTTTACCCTCATCAGTTTCCCGAGTAACCTCTTCAAAAAATTCAAGAAGATCAATCAAACATGACCTTCCAGGCACAAATCCATGTTGACTGTTCCTAATCAGACCCTGTTTATCCAGATACTTATATATATTATCTCTAAGTATCCTTTCCATTAATTTGCCCACCACTGACGTCAAACTAACAGGTCTATAATTGCTAGGTTTACTCTTAGACCCCTTTTTAAACAATGGAACAACATGCGCAGTACGCCAGTCCTCCGGCACTATTCCCGTTTCTAATGACATTTGAAATATTTCTGTCATAGTCCCTGCTATTTCTACACTAACTTCCCTCAATGTCCTAGGGAATATCTTGTCCGGACCTGGAGACTTATCCACTTTTATATTTTTCAAAAGTGTCAGTACTTCCTCTTCTTTGAATCTCATAGTTTCCATAGCTACTCTACTTGTTTCCCTTAGCTCACATAATTCAATATCCTTCTCCTTGGTGAATACCGAAGAAAATAAATCACTCAGTCTATATCTTAGAACTTCCTAACCAGCAACACTGTGGGAGCAACTTCACCAGAAGGATTGTAGCAACTCAGAACGGCAGTTCACCATCATCTTGCCAAGAGCATTTGGAGATGGAAAATGAATGCGGACCATGCCAACGCTATCCAGAACCTGAAAAGAGAATAAAGAAAGCAATGTGTAAATGTACTTGTGGGCACCATATTTGAATTAGCTTTACGATTGACTGCTTAATCCAGGCATTAAAAATGTAAGGATATTTTGCAGCCCCTTTACTTAGCATGCTCTTGAGTGTTCTGAGTCAGCAGCTACTACTGTTTAAACATGTCTCTACTGGTGAATCACTGAATCATTCACAATATTGCTCTTGGTCATTCAATTAATATCTAGTGCAATTGTGGCAATAACATGTAATGTAATGTGATTTATATTCTACTGATAAGTGGACAGGTTTACAAAGGCCTGTTCCTTAAAAAGCCACAACATTGGTATAAATTGGCAGACAACACCTTAGAAATTAGCGGTAATAAGTGATGGATCACAGGAAATTATGACTTTTCCTGTTCTAGAATTGAACCACAATACAGTAAACCCTTGTTTTAACAGATCTCTTTATAACAGAATGTTTAAGAAGGACCTGCAGATGCTACCTTCTTTATAACAGATGTCGGTTATAGCGGACAGACTTACGGACAGCTGCTGATGCTAGCACTATCTCCCCTCTACTTACAGCCCCGGTTGCCCATACCACCCCTGGCTTCCACCACTTCCCCGGTTGTTTACAG
Organism: Amblyraja radiata; assembly: GCF_010909765.2. NCBI lineage: Eukaryota > Metazoa > Chordata > Chondrichthyes > Rajiformes > Rajidae > Amblyraja > Amblyraja radiata. Next base: position 137,208,707 of record NC_045956.1, read on the forward strand.
CCCCAGTCGCCCACATCACCCCTGGCTCGCACCTCCTCCCTTGCTGCCTTCACCGACACCACCAACCCTTACCTGCACTCGGGCCACTTGCGGGCCATGGCTATTGACTCCACCGATCCTCGCCTCTCCTCTGGCCACCAGCTGACCCAGGCCGTCAACTCACCTGGATTCCCAGTTCTGGACCAAGAGTCTGAAGAAAGGTCTCAACCCGAAACATCACCTATCCAATTTCTCCGAAGGTGCTGCCTAACCTGCTGAGTTACATCAGCATTTTGTGTCCTTTTGTGTATTAACCAGCAACCACAGTTGTTTGTTTCTACTATTTATACAATGATTATACCTTACTTGGTTATGGTGGGAAATTGACAATAACGGACACCATTCCCTCCCCTATGGTCCGTTATAATTTACTGGATGGTTTACTGTACAGTTAGGAACATTTAAAAAAACAGCCTAGCTGCTGGAAATCTGAAATAAAAATCAAAAAATTATTATGCTTTCATGCATAATGGTGAACATCTTAAATAAATCTAATTATAGTAACTCCAATAAGCTGGAAATGCAATGTCACAGAGTAAATTATCTCAGGGTCCTCCACAACTGCCTCTCATGAATGATGAACTGCTCCCTGGAATATAATATGAATTCCATCATTCTGAAGTGACACGGAGAAAGGTGAATCTCTGGAATTCTCTGCCACAGAAGGTAGTTGAGGCCAGTTAATTGGCTATATTTAAGAGGGAGTTAGATGTGGCCCTTGTGGCTAAAGGGATCAGGGGGTATGGAGAGAAGGCAGGTACAGGATACTGAGTTGGATGATCAGCCATGATCATATTGAATGGCGGTGCAGGCTCGAAGGGCCGAATGGCCTACTCCTGCACCTAATTTCTATGTTTCTATGTTTCTATGATCTTCACTACACAAGGAAATGAATATAGGGAGGAGAATGAACCACAAATCATGGCTTCTTCAACTTTGCTAACGCTTTGACCTGGCAAGCCTAACCAAAGAGGTAAACACCAGAGCCAATCTCCATGCAAACAGTATCAAGCAGGGCTACATCATTAACCAGACACTCTGGCTTATTACTCATGCACAGCTGTACCAAATCTCCAACAAGCAACCTGTTAAACTATTCTATAGGACAAATAGGAAACAGTTCAAGAGATCAAAATTGTTTAATCAACATTGCCTTTACACCCGAACCATAGTTATCCTACCCTTAGTAGTTGTTGTTTTACACTGACACCATTTTGCATTTGCTCCAAATTAGCTTACAGTGAGTGAGTCAAGAAGTTCAAGTTCCTGCATATCTCTGAGAGTCTTATCAATGCCTCTAGTTCCGTAGAAGATTGAGGAGATTCGGTATGAGTACAGTAGAGAACATATTGACTATTTGTATTGTGGCCTGGTTCGGCAACATAAAGGCCAAGGAATGAAGATTACAGAAAGTGGCGAACACTGCCATTATGAGTACTGACCACACCATATACAGGAGGCACTGTCTCAAAAAGGCATCATCTAGGACCCACACCACCCTGGTTAACCTATTGTGTTGCAGCAAGTAAGAAGTTAATTGTTCTGTTTTGGTCCATATGACTATAAAACACTGTTGACTATGGACAAGGGCTGCTCTGTAACATGTTGAGACTAGAGGCAAATCTAACAGGGTTGCTGATCGGCAATTAGTGGTTTACTTTATTCTTTTATTCTCTTTTATCAGAATTAATGTTCTAATTGATTTATGGCAGTTCTCTATTCTTAAGTAAACTTATTTGCTTTTAATCTTTGTCAATAATTTTGTTTTTAACTTTCAAAATGTCAACTATTTTAAAATTCTCTCACATCTGAATCATTGAGGAGCAATGAGAACAGTTTACAAATAATACCTGCTGTTACACCTCCTGTTAACTGCTGTTACTGCATGGATGTACAGAGGGATATTGGGGTCCAAGTCCATAATTATCTGAGCACAACACAAGTAGATCGAGTGGTAACAAAACCAAATGGTATGCCTGCCATCATTGGTTGAAGCATTGAGTTTAAGAGTCAGGAAGTCATGAAAAGAGTCATAAGAGTCAGGAAAACTTTAAATGACTTTGGGTAGGCCGCATTTGGAGTATGGCAAGCAGTTCTGCTTGGCCCTTTACATGAAGGATATGGAGGCTTTGGAAAGGATACAATAAGGGCTTACCAGAACGATGCCTGGATTACAGAAATATGGGTGCGAGCAGTTCACTGTGCAGTGTATACGTGACAATGAAGAACCATTGAACCACTGATTATAGGCATTAGCAATGAGAAGTTGGACAGATTTGGAGTGATTTCTCTGGAATGCCAGAGATTGACCAGATATAAGTATATAGAAATATGAGAGAAATAAATAGGGTAGACAATAAAACCTTTTTCCCAGCATAGAAATATCAAATACTAGTGGGCATAGTTTTAAGGTGAGAAGCTCGAAGTTTACAGCTGATGTGCAGGGCAAGTTTATTCCATAAAGGGTGGCGAGTGCCTGGGATGTGCTACTGGGGGTGGTGGAGGCTGATCTGATTGTGGCATTTAAGATAATTTTGGATGGGCATATGGATATGCAGGGAATCAAGGCATATGGATTATATGATGGGAAGATAAAATTTAGTCTTGACATCATATTTGGCCTAAACATTGTGGGCTGAAAGGCTTGTTCTTGTGCTGTACTGTTTTATGATAACAGAGCCATCAGGGGTATGCATGTGCAGTGCTTTAGTTTCCTCTATGTGTGACGTGTTCATCACTTACAGCTTCTACTGCTTCATGGAATGACTGCAGTAATGGCACGAGGAGCACCCCAGGAGCTGTGTGACTCCGTGGGCAGTGCAGGAGTGAGCCGTGAGGCATGGGGGGAGTACAATTCAGTCTGGCTCAATGCCACATTTTCAACTTTATATCTATCCAATCATGTTCATAAGTAATAGGAACAGAATTAGGCCATTCGGCCCATTGAGTCCACCGCCATTTAATCACGGCTGATATAACAAAATCCTTTGTTTAAGAAGGAACTGTAGATGCTGGAAAATCGAAGGTACACAAAAATGCTGGAGAAACTCAGCGGGTGCAGCAGCACCTATGGAGCGAAGGAAATAGGCAACGTTTCGTGCCGAAACCCTTCTTCAGACCAAAATCCTTTGATTCCCCTCAACTACCTCGATTAGATTACCGTTTAATCTTTTATACTGAATGGGAACAAATTGACTGCTAAGAAGCACGCTTTTCTGTTTTAACCCTTTTGGCCCTGACAACATTCGTGTCATTAAAAATAAGATAAATTTGTTTCTCTTCCTGTTCTTCCAGATTGTAAAATTGCGATGCCTTTGAAGTAGTTGCCGGTTACCCCTGTTCGAGCTTAATCTCCTCATTGTGACTTCATACCAGCTGTCATCTCGACACTATCACATTTGTTCTAGCAACCTCATGGGCAGCAAATATGGATCATCAGGGTTTGTCTTACATTTGGTTCCAATGCAAGAGCTAGCACAGTAACACACAGTCACACTGCTTAATTATGCTTGCAAATTGTTATAATAGCAACTTAGCATTAGGGAGCAGGATTACCAGAATGCTCTTTTTAAAGTGCAAATGGTCTACTAAATGTAAACGTTAAATACCTACAAAGCTGAGTTTGCAGTTAAATAATTAAAACTGCATCTTATGCAGAACAAAGCAGAGGCTTTTGAATGCTAAATTTTCTTAACAGCTTTCAAATGACACATTTTCCATCTTAGTAACTGCATAACTGCCAGCCCAAAATTATTTACGAGACGGCTGTAGTTCATATCCAAATGGCTACCTCCTTTATTGATATTTCCAATATGAAATGTTTGTTTACCACTGTGGGGATGGTTTTGCTACATTCACGGAAATATTTGATGTATTTTTTTAATATGGATGTGATGTCCAGGGAAGCTGCGTGTTTATGTGTTATCAAGCTGTGTCTTGTCTGGATGGGAGGACGTGGATCAGTATTAGAAGCTTGCAGCATGGGGAGCATCCAGTTTAAACCAGGTCACTGGGATTCAGAACACGACCTGTTCATTCCCTCCCCCCCACCACCTCCCAACCCCCTTCCCAGCTGCCATAGTATTGCAAGGACTACATCAATTTTCAAGCTCAGACTGTGAGAAGCAAACTAATGAGGAACATTTATTGTGCAGATAAGTTCACATTTAAGATTCAGTTTAGCTACAGCGGAAAAGATATGTATGTTGCATTTGGCACTGACTGTGAGACCAGCAGGAAGAAACCTTCTGCTGCCTTGGCTCTGTAGCTTACTTTGACTACAACTGTACTTGGTGCAAAGCCAATTTTGAAACTTTAAAGATTATAAAATTAATAATGATTAGCTCCAGTATTTTCCAATGTAGGCAAACCTTCCTGATGGGGCAATAATGATGAGTTTAAACGCACGTGAAGAGAACGCTGTTTTTGTGCAATTTGAGAGCATTTTGATGAGTTGGCAGTTCACTCATAAAATTGTAATCATCTTCATTAAAAGACAGCTATATAGATGTAACTTGCTGAAAAACAGGGCTTTCTCTGGCCAAATTTGGAATATATCTTGCCAAGAGGAAATACATTCCTGGAGACAAAACTGAAGAAAGAGTGTTAGAAATCTAAAGTTACTAATTCATTGTGAACTTTGTGCTGCACAGTTACCTCTAAAGGTTTTCCAAAGGGCATTCCTTGTGGGTAATTTTGATCTTCCAGGGTGACCCCACTCATCATTTAGGGAGCGGCGTGATGATTTTATCATTTAGGCCTGCATTAATATTAAGATTGGATTGCATAATGTAAATGCTAAGGAGAAATTTAAACAGCATGGCATGCGTCAGAAATCTTATCTGCCATTAGGGCTTGAGAATTAGAGAACAACACAAAAACAGGCCCTTTAGATTACGATGTCTGTGCCAACCCTGATGTTGATTTAAATTAATCTCATCTGCCTGCACACAGTCTATGTGTAGGAAAGAACTGTAGATGCTGGTTTAAACCAAAGATAGACACAAAAAACTGGAGTAACGCAGTGGGACAGGCAGCATCTCTGGAGAGAAGGAATGGGTGACGTTTTGGGTCGAGACCCTTCTTCAGACTGTCTATGTTCTTCCATTGATGCAAAACAGTTCATGTTCATCCATTGTCTATCTGTTCATCTGCTTGTCTGAATGCCTCTTAAACATTGATATTTTACTTCGGAGTCACGTGAGTGACTATGTGAAGACCCCGTCCAGCACGCATGCGCGACATAGCGTCTCACGCAGTGCACAGCGACGGACGGGAATACGAGCTCTCCCGCAACAATTTGAAAACGGAGCTTCAGGTAAGCAAATCTTACTCTGAGGACATGGTGTTTTCGAGACCCTGTTCTGTTTTATTTTTAAATAGGAATGGAACAGGGAAAACACCAAGGAAGGTCGTTCCGGTCGGGCTGCAATAGACCAGGAGGGTTCCAGCAGTGGGGGGCGACCGGCGGCACCTGGACCGCACAACGCTGCGGTCCACAGTCACCGACAGGATTCTGAGCCGAGCCCAGCTCCGCTAGCACAGTTCAAGGGAACGTTGGCGACCAACCGCAGTGGGCTGGATGAAAGGCACAACGGAAGTCGGACCGGCCGGTTCACTCAGAAGAGCCCTGCATGGTAGACTCCCACCCGAGAGCGGCTAAAGGTGACCATTTCAAGCCTTATGGAAAGGCTCATGGAGCAAAAGCTCCAGCGAGACTTGCTCCGGGAGCTGGGGCAAGCTCGCCAAGGGAGCACAAACACTCCCGCTCCAGTGCACTAACAGCACTGGCCATCGCATCTCCCTCAACAGGCGACCAGGACTGGGCTGGTCAAGAAGAGGGGTCACTGGCTGAAGAAAATCAGGAGTATGCTTGAGGTACAGGACCAGGAAGAGCTGCTGGGTGTGGTGAACCGCTACGTGGCAACACCACGAGCAGGACGGCCGTTACAGCCTAAACTGGCAGCCAGCTTACTACCTGTCCTTTAAACCTCTCCAAGACAGGTAGTCATTGAGGCGTTGGACTTTATCACGCCTCCCCAAAATTGCATTTGCTCAATGTGCCTGCCATTACTGGGGGTACATTGAGCAGGGCACTAAACCCAAAAACTTAAAATTGCAAAAAATGTTGATACCCCTGACGTCGGCTATCACTTCATATGCTCATTCCATGGACAGGGTTGACATGACAAATCACCCTGGCTCTACTGTGCAACACAGTATGTGATTAACAACCTCCGGAAGGAGGTCATAAGACCTGCCCTCAACCTCAACAAATTTGCAGGACTGTGTAGAACACCGACCTCAGAACCACAGATCCTGCTATTTGGCAAAGAATTAACAAATCAAGCCTAAAATCTGGACGAAGAATCCAAGGCATTTGCCCTCATGAGGGCAGGACCTGGAACGAGCAAACCATGCAAACCCAGATGGCAGTACCTCTACGCATCCACCAGTAGGCGTCTACTTCATGGTACTGGTGAAAGCTCGGGGCCCGCATACCATCCCCGCAAGTCTTTCGGGGCAGGGCCCAGAGCGGGCCCCATGGAAAATGCGCAACCCCCAACAACACCACCCTGACAGACAAGGATCCAGAAACCGAAGAAATGAACACACCACCAAACAACAGTGGAGGCATGTGGGTCTGGTTCCTACCATCACATAAAAGGTGAGGGGATTGTGCTAACAGGAGGGGAAACTACACCTGTTTTTGGAAGCATGAAGAACTATTACACTTGGTAGTTATATACCAAAATGTATTCAAGGATAAAAATTGAATTCAAGAAAAACTTGCCACCAGTTCAGCATGCACCCCAAAGGGGTTTTACCCTCTCACTAAAAAGAAAACATGAGGGACAAGCTGAACTGGAGAAGTTATATACAATGCGGTCATAGAGAAGTCTAAATATGAACCTTTAGAATTCGTATTAAATTTACTAAAACCAAAAAAGATGGTGAATGTCGCACCATCATTGACTTAACCACATTGAATACTTTCATCAGGTATACACACTTGAATGGAAAACATTTGTAACTGCCAAATAATGGATTTCCTAAGGATACTTTATGACAAGCATCGACTTAAAAGATGCATACTATCTAGTACCCATTCATAAAGATCATCGGAGATAACTAAACATTTACCTGGATGGGGTAACTATGGCAGTACAAATTATTGACTAATGGCCTAATATGAGCCAAAACTGTTTCCAAGATATTGAAACCAGCCCTGACACTAATAAGAAAACATATTGTCATGGCATATCTCGATGATATTCGATAATAGACAAAACCATGGAATTAGCTAATTCAGCAGCATTAGCTACTAAAAACGTATTTAACCTTGAGCTTTGTCATACATCCAGATAAATCTACGTTGACACCATCCACAACTATGGACTATCTGGTATTCAATTAACTCAGTCCACATGTCTATAACGTTGCCAAAGAAAAATCAGCAGAATTGGCACAAACCTGTAACAAATTAATGGTTAACAATCAACCAACCATTCAACAAAGTGGCGAGAGTAATTGGGAAATTAGTAGCAGCATTACCAGCTACCTAGCTTGGACCTTTGCATTAGAACAAAGGTGCTAGCGTTTTAAACAACATGCAGTTCACTTTGACTGAACCATGAAATTGCCTATTTTCAGACTATAATGATGTAAAGAGAACATTTGGCATAGTTCCAGTCCCATCATTTATCAATTACCCATATCCAGAACAGGTGGTAGATGGACTAATCTAGAGTCATCACTACTACAGACACTGGACATAAAACCTAGTTGGAAATGTTGGGTGCGTTCTATGGGTTAAAAGCATATTGTTCAAAAGTGCACCATTTCGCATGTTCGTTTACAATTTGACAATACCACAGTGGTGACCTATACTAACCACATGGGCAGGATAAAATCGATATCATGTGATAATTTGATCAACACAATCTGGTAATGGTGTGTCGACAAACATATTTGGCTATCAGCAACTTACCTACCAGGTAAGCTAAATACTGTGGCAGACATGTTAAACCCCAAAGTATTTGCTGAAATTACAAAGCAATATGGAACACCAGATATCGATTTATTTGCATCCCGACTGAATCACCACGTACCGATGTATGCCGCTCGGGAACCAGACCTTGAGGCAGCGACGATGGATCCATCCTCGCTGAACTGGGGAGAACTAATCTCTATGTTTTCCCCCCCCTTTCTGCCTCATCAGTCAGGTACTACGCAAAATACAGATGAACTTTGCTTTGGACAGTTGGTAGTACCCGACTGGCCTACACAGTCATGGTTCCCAGTGGTCCTTGACAGGGTCGTAAAACCCATGACCATTCCCAGCGGACCAGATCTACTGATCCACCATGTATCAGGCGAAAGTCATTCATGCCATGACAGAATAAGCCTACTGGGTTGCAGATTCCAAAAATACCTTTTGATGGACCTGGGATTGTCAAATAGGACCATGGACACGATGACAGCATCTCACCGACTTCCACCAAGAAACAATATCTCTCCAGTATAAGAAAATGGGAAACATACTGCTCGAGAACAGAGACAACCTACCAATCAACCACCATATCTATGTACCGGAGTTCCTGGCCAGCCTTCACCATGATGAAGGTCTGAACTATAGCACTATCAAATATGCTAGAAGTGCACTGTCAGCCTATCTAAGACAGGCACCAAGGGAAACAGGCCATAGGGTCTCATCCACTGGTGGCCAAATTAATGAGCGGTACCTTCTATTCGAAACCCCCTAGACCTAGATATACCAAGATCTGGGATGTCAGCGTTGTCCTGACATACCTAAGGGATGGCCACCAGCCAGATCCCTTACTCTGAAAACAGCTACCCTGGATACGGCCATGCTGATGGCTTAGTCTCAGCATAAGGGACCAGTCCTTTTATCTACTCAGACTGGACAACATGGTCGTAACATCAGACCAAATAACATTCACCATTCAGGAGCTGGTAAAACAGAGTAGACCAGGAACTTCAGGACTCATTATGGAATTCCGGGCGTACCCACCTGACCACCGTTATGTGTCATGACTCGCCTTCTACAATATATCAACACAACCTGAAATTCCCGAGGGAGACATAAAGCACGATGGGTCAGCCACAAAAAAGCCACTGGGTCAGGGTATCGAGTCAAACCATCTCTAGATGGCTCAAACAGGTATTGGGAGCTGCTGGAGTGGATACCGATATTTACACATCTCACTCCACCAGGGCAGCATCCACGTCGGCGGCTAACAGTATGGATGTGCCATTGGACCTACCCTGGTAACAGCGGGGTGGTCCATGGAAAGATCTTTTCAAACATTCTACAACAAGCCATTATAAAACCTGTTTCACTTGCAGCGAGAATTTTAGACGCTGCAAAAAATATATAATTTAAGCCCGAGGGTGCATTAATTTCCTTGTTATTATTTTCAAATAATATCATTATTGCTTTACAAACAGATTCATGTTTGATTACGATAACATACTTCCTCCCTTGGATGACTTCGGCAGCGAGTGAAGTATGGACTGTTACACGATCACAGAGCTTTAAAATCTTCACGTAGTCACTCACGTGACCGAAGTAAAATAGTAAGATTAAACGAGAGCTTACCAGTTTGAAGTTTGATCTGTATTTTATGAGGAGTTACGATGAGGGATTACGTGCCCTCCGCTCCCACCCTCAATTATAGAGATCAACTGGTATCTTAGTTCTCCTTATCTTTACTATGTTTATTTCAATTATTGTGTTTTTCTGTGATTCCATACCGCTGCTTTGAAGTATGTCGAGCATGCGTGCTGGATGGGGTCTTCACATAATCCCTCATCGTAACTCCTCATAAAATACAGATCAAACTTCAAACTGGTAAGTTTAATCTTACTATTATACCTGCTTCCAATACTTCTGCTGACAACATGTTCCAGATATCCTGAACTCTGTGTAAAATAATTGGCTCATAAATCTCCTTTAAACTTTCTCCCTCTCACCTAAAAACTAAGTTCCTTAGTTTTTGACATTTCCACTATTGGAAAAAATACTCTGACTCTTTATTAACTGCTCTAGATCGGTGAGACCATGTGCAGGCTTGGCGATCGCTTCACCCAACACCTCAGTTCGCAATAATCAATCTGATCTCCCGGTGGCTCAGCACTTCAACATCAGTCTGAAGAAGGGTTTCAGCCCGAAACCTTGCCCATGTCCTTCGTTCCATAGATGCTGCTGCACCAGCTGAGTTTCTCCAGCATTTTTGTGTACCTTCGATTTTCCAGCATCTGCAGTTCCTTCTTGAACACTTCAACTCCCCCTCTCATTTAGAATGCATCCTTTCTGTCCTGGACCTCCGCCACTGCCAGAGTGAGGCCCAGCGTAAATTAGAGGAGCAGCACCTCATATTTCGCTTGGGTAGTTTTCACTCCTGTGGTATGAACATTGACTTCTCCAATTTCAGATAGTCCATGCTTTCTCCTTCCTTCCCCTCCCCTTCCCAGCTCTCCCACAAGCCTACTGTCTTTGCCTCTTCCTTTCTTTTTCCCGCCCTCTCGACATCAGTCTGAAGAAGGGTTTCGACCCGAAACGTCGCCTATTCCTTCTCTCCATAGATGCTGCCTCACCCACTGAGTTTCTCCAGCATTTTTGTCTCCCTTCGATTTTTCCAGCTTTTCCAGTTCTTTCTTAAACTGATTCTTTATTCTATCTGTGCCTCCCATAATCCTATATATTTTTACCCGGTCACCTCTCAGCCTCTGATGCTCCAGGTAAAGCAATGCAAGTTGGCCCACCTTTCCTTATCGCTGATATTCTCTAACCAACGCACATCCTGATGAACTTCTTCTGCTTCCCCTCCAAAGCCTCGAAATTTTTCCTGAAATGCAGTGATCAGAATTGCACATAACAATCCTAAAGCGGCCTATATTGTTGGTGAGAACTTGTTGATGAGCATTACATTGAATTTCATTTTGCATGGGACCTCCTCATTCTGCACTTTGACTCTCCCATGCATGCACTGTGTGGGACGCCCTATTCATCTTATTATTTTCCTCATCTGGAAATCCAATTTACTAGGGTTGAATCTGGGTCTGACCAGACAAACGAGCCATGATTTTGTATTCAGTGGTGACCACAGCTATACTGACTATACTGTTTTCTAAATGTTCCCTTCGTAATGGAAGGTTATAGACCTGAAAAATAAACTCTGTTTCTCTCTCCACAGTTCCTGACTGACTAGTTGGGTATTCACAGTATTTTTGTTTCTATTGCAGATATGCAACTTCTTCAAATTTTTCACTTTCACAGTCAACAGTCAATGCTGGGAAACAATGCGATACAATAAGCAACGATGTTTAACATTATAGAATGTTAAAACAACCATGCTAAATGGGCTGTCCCACTGTGGCGACCTAATCCGCGAGTTAAGAAGAGTGTCTTCGACCTTCAAGCTAGAGGGCACTGGCCTGGAAAACCTCGAGCTGGATCGACCGTCCATGTTGAAACCGCGAGCTGGATCGACCGACCGCGCACACACACATACACACACACACACACAAATCACAATGGCGTGGGCCTGGTAAAGCGGGGGAGCGCTGCCTGAAATTCACACCCGCAATGAAGAGGAAGGTAAAAGATGGCTGCACAGTGTAAGTCCTTTAGAGAGCTCGTAGTGCGAGGGAGGGGGGTAGAGAAGGGGAGAGAGGGGGATAGACGGGGAGAGACAAGGGAAGAGAAGGGGAGAGAAGGGGAGAGAACGGAAGAGAAGAGGAGAGAAGGGGGGAGAAGGGTGGGAGAAGGGGTGGAGAAGTAGTGGAGACACTTTTAAGAAGTATAATAAAGTTTGGCGGGCATTTTACCTACCGGTCGGTTTTCTTTGATCCTGAAAACACCAATGAGCCAAACAAAATGCCTGGTCAGCGAAGGAGATTGCCTACGGCTGCCCTCGACTGCCAGTAACTAAATAGCGACCCCACTCTACCACACTACGAGTTATAAAGAACCAGACCGACCAAATTTTACTTGCAGAAAATCTTTCAACATGCTGAAAATTTTGGCGACCTAGCTGAGGGCGCTAGGATGCGGGAACTTCCCTCGAGCATGAAGGAGAGTTCCAGTGACCTCATAGGACATCCTAGGACCACATGTCGACCATGCTGGAGTTTTAATCAAGGCCAAACTCTTCTAAACTCGCAGATCAGGTTGCCGCAGTGGGACAGCCTCTTTAGTTTAATTCTCTCTGAAGTACCTATTTTGGATACTCCAGATGTCACTGTGAATGGATTTAGAAACAAAGAAAATAGGTGCAGGAGGAGGCCATTCGGCCCTTTAAGCCAGCACCGCCATTCATTGTGATCATGGCTGATCATCCCCTATCAATAACCCGTGCCTGCCTTCTCCCCATATCCTTTGATTCCACTAGCCCCTAGAGCTCTATCTAACTCTCTCTTAAATCCATCCAGTGACTTGGCCTCCACTGCCCTCTGTGGCAGGGAATTCCACAAATTCACAATTCTCTGGGTGAAAACGTTTTTTCTCACCGCAGTCTTAAATGGCTTCCCCTTTATTCTAAGACTGTGGCCCCTGGTTCTGGACTCACCCAACATTGGGAACATTTTTCCTGCATTGAGCTTGACCAGTCCTTGTAATTTTATATGTTTCAATAAGATACCCTCTCATCCTTCTAAACTCCAGTGAATACAAGCCTAGTCTTTTAAATCTTTCCTCATATGACAGTCCCGCCATCCCAGGGATCAATCTCTACGCTGCACTGCCTCAATCACAAGGATGTCCTTCCTCAAATTATGAGACTAAAACTGTACACAATACTCCAGATGTGGTCTCACCAGATCCCTATACAACTGCAGAAGAACCTCGTTACTCCTATACTGAAATCCTCTTGTTATGAAGGCCAACATTCCATTACCTTTCTTCACTGCCTGCTTGTACCTGCACGCCAACTTTCAATAACTGGTGTACAAGGACGCCTAGGTCCTGCTGCACTTCCCATTACCTAACCTAACACCATTGAGATAATAATCTGCCCCTTGGTTTTGCCGCCAAATTGGATAACCTCACATTTATCTATATTATACAGCATCTGCACTGTATGTCAGCTTTTGCGAGGACTGTTACATTCCAACTAAGACCCGGACATGGTTCAACAACAACAAGCCCTGGTTCACTGCAGAACTCAGACCGCTCCGACAGTCTAAAGAGGAGGCCTACAGGAGCGGGGATGGAGACCTCTACAGGCAGGCTAAGTACAAGCTGAGAAGAGGAATCAGAGCGGCCAAGGAAAGGTACTCTGAGAAGTTGAGGAGCAAGTTCTCAGCGAGGATCCTGTTTGCTGATTTTCGCTCTGCATTCAACACCATTGTGCCAGAGCTACTACACTCCAAACTTTCCGAGCTGACTGTGCCTGAACCCCTCTGTCAGTGGATCACCAACTTCCTGACAGACAGGAAGCAGCATGCGAGGCTGGGAAAGCACATCTCGGACCCGAAAACGCTCAGCATAGGAGCACCGCAAGGCTGCGTACTCTCTCCTCTCCTCTACTCTCTCTACACCAACGACTGCAACTTCACAGACACCTGTGTCAAGCTTCTCAAGTTTGCAAATGACACAACCCTGATTGGACTGATCCAGGAAGGGGAGGAATCTGCCTACAGATAGGAAGTGTCACAGCTGGCTTCCTGGTGCCGTAGCAGCAACCTCGAGCTCAATGCTCTTAAGACAGTGGAATTGATTGTGGACTTTAGGCCCCCTTCTCTCACCCCACTCACCATCAACAACACCACAGTCACATCTGTGGAGTATTTTAAGTTCCTGGGAACCATCATCTCCAAGGACCTTAAGTGGGGGGTGACCATCGACTCCACAGTCAAAAAGGCACAACAGAGGATGTACTTCCTGCGGCAGCTGAGGAAGCACAATCTGCCGCAGGCAATGATGGTCCAATTCTACACGGCCATCGTAGAGTCTGTTCTCACCTTCTCCATCATGGTCTGGTTTGGCTCAGCCACCAATCACGACACCTGGAGGCTGCAGCAAATCGTCCAATCAGCAGAGAAGGTTATTAGCTGAAACCTTCCCTCCATTGATGAACTGTACACTGCAAGGGCCAGGAAGCGAGCGGGCAAGATCATCTCTGACCCCTCTCACCCTGGCCACAAACTCTTTGAATCACTTCCCTCTGGAAGGCGACTCCGGATTGTCAAAGCTGCCACAGCCAGACATAAAAACAGTTTTTATCCACGAGTATTTGCTCTACTCAACAGCCAAAAATCTGTAACCTCCCTTTGATCTGGTATTTTGTTGGTTCACATGCTTGATCAATGGTGTTTTATCATTAATGTTTTATTATTATTAATGTTTAGTGTTTTCTGAGTCATTCGTAACTGTCACTGTATGTCATGTTGTTACTTGTGGGTGGAGCACCAAGGCAAATTCCTTGTATGTGAATACTTGGCCAATAAACTTACTTACTTAAAAAATAAACTTACTTACTTATCTGCCACGCATCTGTGCACTCACTCAACCTGTCCAGGTCACCCTGCAACCTCCTAACATCCTCTTCACTGTTCACACTGCCACCCAGCTTCGTGTCATCCACAAACTTGCTAGTGTTGCTCCTAATTCCCTCTTCCAAATCATTAATATATATGGTAAACAGTTGCGGCCCCAACACCGAGCCTTGCAGCAATCCACTCGCCACTGCCTGCCATTCAGAAAAGGACTCGTTGACTCCTACTCTTTGCTTCCTGTCTGCCAACAAATTTTCTATCCATGTCAACACTCTACCCCCAATACCATGTGCTCTAATTTTAGTCATCAGTCTCCCGTGTGGGACCTTATCAAAGGCTTTCTGAAAGTCTAGATACCCCTTCATCCATTTTACTGGTCACATCCTCAAAATCCATTTTACTTGTCACATCCTCAAAATTTCTCATGTTTAGCTTCAAAAACAACAACTTGTATTTACAGGTCAAGTTGGGTTTATTATCGTGTGCACATGTATGATGAAGTACAGGTACAAAGAAAATCTTGCTTTCAGCAGCATCACAGGCACATAGAGCCAGACTCAAAAACATAAATAAAGTCTGCAAAAAACAAGACCTTCATGCATAACAGGTCCATGATAGTGCAAGTGGTGGTGAGTGGCATTCCGTTGCTGAGTTGGGTTAAGGATTGGCCAAGGTCAGTTCATGAACCTGATGCTTGTAGGAAAGTAGATGTTCTGAAAGTTATATGACTCCTGCCCAATAGTAGCTTTGAGAAGAGGTCAACGATTCAGATTGCGGGGATCCTTGATGATAGATGATGACTTCTTCAGGCAATTCGCCATGTAGATGCTTTTGATGGTGGAGAGGTCGGAGCCAATGATTGACTGGGCTGCGTACACCACTCTCTGCTGCCTCTTGTGTTCCTGTGCTTCGGAATTGCTGTACCAGGCAATAATACAACCAGTCAGTATACTTCAATGATGCATAATCGCCAAACAAAATCTGATCCCGAGCGATGTTTTAGAGAACAATTTGAAGAATAAAATAAAGAATTTCAGAAGACAGATCCTCATCAGATGAAGACACAGCATATATGATAAAGTAATTAAGTTTGGGGATCAAATTAAACAAAAAACTGCAGGTAGTGGAAATCTGAAACAAAATAGAATGGGATTACCTCTAATTTATGGAGGATAGTGTGAGGGAGGCTGGTTAGGTCATAAGGTCATAAGTGATAGTAGCAGAATTAGGCCCATCAAGTCT